>NC_064640.1:1059000073-1059102573 GCF_023864345.2 Schistocerca serialis cubense | reverse complement strand
AGACCACGTGTGTGACTGAAGTTGTCACATTTCTACATTGCGACATCATATCACTAATTCAATTGAAACAGAAACAGAGGAAACATTACAAAGAACTTACTACAAAAATGCATATTGACTCTATATTCTTCATGCTGCAATTGGTTCACATGTAGAGGTGTGCTAATGATAAATAAATAAATTTTCCAAGATGCTCTACAATCTGGTGCATTTTTCATTGTAGTATCTACTGTAGTTTTTTCCCCTGGGCCTTTGAAATCAGGGAGGTGTGAGTGGGACACCCTGTAATTGGCTGTTCAGAGGATAAACTGGCTGTTTGAAATTTTGGGAAATGATTTTTACCACCGTGAAAATTTTCTTTTTTCAATGATTCCCAGCTGAAATTGCTAATCTTAACTGTGACACTTTCTCAACTGATTCCAGGTAATGCATAATGAGCTACCTTTCTTTGAACTCTGTGTGTCATTTGTCAGTGTTCTCTGGTAATGAACCAAAACCACTCAAGAATGCTCTAGAACAGTATCAACTAGTACAGTGGGACTAGTTTTACTAGTGGATTTGTTATGCTCACTGAATCTTCTGTCAGTAGAACACCATCCTTAGCACTCTTTCCTTACAACCATTTTTATATCATTATTCTAAAGTAACCTTCTGTTTACTCTAAACACAATATATTTAGTTGAATCAACAAACCTGAACTTTTTGCCATTTATCATATTGTATTACAAAGAGATCTAGAAACATCAAATAAGAAGAAAAATTCTGAGGATGAAACCTATATTGCTAGAACCAGAGAGAGAGAGAGAGAGAGAGAGAGAGAGAGAGAGAGAGAGAGAGAGAGAGAGAGAGAGTGTGTGTGTGTGTGTGTGTGTGTGTGTGTGTGTGTGTGTGTGTGTGTGAGAGAGAGAGAGAGAGAGAGAGAGAGAGAGAGAGAGAGAGAGAGAGAGAGAGAGAGAGAGAGAGAGAGAGAGAGAGAGAGAGAGAGGGAGAGAGAGAGAGAAGAGAGAAGAGAGAAGAGAGAAGAGAGAAGAGAGAAGAGAGAGAGAGGGAGAGATAGAGAGATATTGTACTTTCACCTGTAGCATCATAATGCCAATGAGCTGCATCCCCAAACTGCCATTCAGCTGGACACTGCACATATTGTACTCAATCTAGGGCTTGGTCTCCCAACTCCATTTGATACTGCTGCATTTCATGGTCAGATTTCAGTTCCTCTCTATTTACCTCCGCTTTCTCTCACAGTTGCAACAATTAGTGATTCAACTGTATAAAGATATACACATTCAGTTAATACAGATTACTGTTATTTTTCTCTGAGGTGACAAGCATACAACAGAATTGCATTCACTTCCAACAAATCATACAAGTCAGAAAACTCACATAATGTCAATGATCTGCTAACAGTAAATTCTTTACTGCTTTTCACTGTAAATATTAGGATGTAAACTATAAACTGCAGTAATGTGACAAATGTTATTACAGTTTTGACACAGAACTGAACCCAAATAAAAAAAGTGTTTTAAGTGAAGTAAACTGTACATGAGAAGTGTCCTTGTTCAAGACAGATCTGTAGCTTAGTACCAAAAATGAGTCTTACAGAAAATGAAATTCATCATTTTTGAAGACTAAAACATAGTTATATCCAAATATTTAATGGTGACACACAAATCATTACTAAACCTATTTTTCAACATAACTTCCACCAGAAGTGAGAAACCTATTATATCACTGGACAAAATTTTAATCCTTGTGTTGTAGAAGCCTGCTGACTGGGAATGGAAGCAGAATCTCAGGCTTGTTGAGCTCTTTCTTCATTGTGAAAATGCTGAACTAATGACAGGAACTTCTTGAGGTGAAAGAAAAGATGAAATATGCTGTGAGTAAAATCAGGACTGTGAGTAGGTTGGTAAACCAACTCCCTGCTGAACTACTCCAGAATAGATGTTGTGTGCCAAATTGTATGTCAGTGAGCACTGTCACAGATCAACTTCATACAAGCACTGAGCATCTTGCCATTCAGATTCAGTGGCTCATTGAAATATCCATTGTTTCACAATAATGGACAGCATTACATGTTTCACTTCTATGCATCAAGTCAGTGTGCACTATGCACTTCCTCTCCCAGAACACTGAGCGCATCAATACTATCTGCTATAACTTTATCCTGACCATTTATCTACTGTGACACCAACACATTGATTGGTACTGAGTTTCTTGGACACAGTGAGTAACCCACATCACATCTCCTGTTAAAAGCTTATTGAGAAACCTATTGCCACCATCACAGTACATCTCTCAAAGTGTCAGTGGTGTTCCCATGTCATTCAGTTTCATGATCTTATATGATGTATTTTGGCACGTGCCTGATGCACACTTCTTTCAAGAGCAAGTGCTCAGTGCCAATTTCATACATCAAGGATCGCATTATCTGGGGAGGAAGGCTGCCAAGCTCTGTAATTGTCGAGTGTCGGTTTTCTATAATTCACCATCACACCGCCTCCACAATTCTGTCATGGTGGACAGTCAGTCGCAACCTCCTTCAAAATGGAGACTGTTGTATGTATGCTGTTTCCACAGCACATTTTCACATTATTGTGAAAATTATTTGGATTCTTCAGTAACAGTAGCACAATGTTTTGCAACTTGTGCCCCTTAGTCACTTATAATGATGAATTTTGCATCTATTTAGTCATCATCATGTCATTAGTTTTTGATTTATACAGTGATGTCCAACTCTGAGTTTGGAAACTTGTATCTGTATGTTAACCAACTGAAGACAAGCTGGAGACCAGTGTTGTGTCAAATAATGTCAGTTTTATAGTGACTGCTAGCAGTTATTATCCGGTTCCCTAATTCTGTTTCCAGTGTGACAGTACGGCACTATACCATCATTCCTGGAGGGTCCGACAAAAACTGTAATAAACACAGCTATCACTCTCAGAGCATATACGACATTCAATTGCCACTGATGACCACCTCCCTCAACCCAAGCACATCCTACTTGACATACTGTATAGAGCAGTAAGATACACATTGATATAAGTCATAACAATTGAGATGATTTTTGTTTTCAGTTTTTTTTATTATTATGCATAAGCATCAACAAAAGTTTCTCTTATCATTTTAGGTACTGTATACCTCCTCTTCTTCCCTACACACAAAATCAAATCATTTAACTTATAACTGTATCAATACTAAATGTAAGCTTTCTTCTTGCTTCATTAGGCATATATCACTCACCTTCTCAGTTATCCATTGGCCTTTATTGTCACACTCACTAAGCGGTTTGTGGAGGGACAATGCTGGAACACGTGTTGCTTCCTCAGTTTAGCAAACTTGGAGTTAATAGTAGTAGTAGTAGTAGTAGTAGTAGTAGTAGCCTGTAATGGCCAGCCATTTGACAACATGTGGACAATTTTCAAGCTATTATGAGGAAGAGATAACAGTCTAATTTGGTCATTTAGGTTAATCAACATTTTAAACAAATAACTGTTGGAAGACGTTTCACGCTGTTGCTTGCCTGTGGAGTTTGACAGTCCTCCTCTCCCAGCTGGGCCGTCTGCCATTGCAGGGCTTCTACAGCTCCCACACAGTTCTTCAGCACGTCTGTCACATCTTCATGCTTCTGCTGCAGCTACGGCACATTGACTTCTTCGTGGCTGATACCTTCAGTCAAAGTGAGCTACAGTGCATCTGACATTCAAATGCAGACATCATCTGAATCTGCAAAGAATTGTAAAAAGATACAGACACACACTAAATTTCTGGGGGGGTTTCCAAAAATCATAAACATTATCAACACAACGAAGTTACATGTGTCAAACAAAAGTTAATTTTACAGACCATCTTTCTTTCCCCACAAGCTACAGAGAGAATAAGAACAAAAGGTAGGCCACTCCACAGGAATTAAGAGTGCGAGCTCTTAATGTTGGTCTACAGCTCCTGTGGTAGCTGAAAAGGGGAAGACACACCACAACAAGGGAGCTGATCAACTTGCAGACTTACCTCGAACATACATCTGAAGACCATACTCCAAATTTCATATGCCTGAGTACTGAGCACTCTCCACAAGCCAACTGGGACAGCAACACCACTCTACATAGGGTTGACTTAGCAGTCCGATGCTCAAAGCTCATTGATCAACTACCTGGCCACAGGGAACCGACGGGGAAGGGGGCGGGGGTACTTCTTATCAGAGAGGTAAACGTACTAAGTGTGAAGAACTGAAATGCATGTGGTTCATGTTGGGCACCTAATCTGGCTGCGGCTCATCAAGAGCTTGGTTAATGACACTCTTTCATTATTTAAGAATGTGATATACTGCACTCATGAACAATTCAATTCTGTAATATTTCACACATAGCATGTTCTACGTCTGTATTTACAACTCCGATATTATTTTCATTACATTCACGTATGTGTTAGTGCAGAAGTATTATAAAACCATTTGTTCTCAGATGTTGATATTTCAAAGTTGCCATGTAGGATTTGTGTGGTTATTTGTGTAACTGGCAACACTGGAAATTTTATTACAATTGTCATTAGCAGTATTAATATTGATAATTTAGTTAGTAAAAAGAGTTTGGAATAAGTAAACTGAAAATAGGTTTTAAGTGGGAACAGTTTCTGTTAATATGTTAATATTTATTTATTTATTTATTTATTGTTCTGTGGGACCTAATTAAGGAGAAGTCTCCATGGTGATGGAACAAGTCTATACACGAAATTATGACATAATATTAGAAACAGATAAAATGAAATATAAAAAAAATATATTCAGGTGACAAGTTCTAAGTTTAAATAAAGAAAATAAACAATGCAATACTGGAATTTGCTTAATTTTTTAGCTCTTCCAGGAGCTCCTTGACAGAATAGAAGGAGTGAGCCATGAGGAAACTCTTCAGTTTAGACTTAAAAGAGTTTGGGCTACTGCTAAGATTTTTGAGTTCTTGTGGTAGCTTATTGAAAATGGATGCAGCAGAATACTGCACTCCTTTCTGCACAAGAGTCAAGGAAGTGCATTCCACATGCAGATTGGATTTCTGCCTAGTATTAACTGAGTGAGAGATGCTAACTCTTGGGTTAGGCTAATATTGCTAACAACAAACGACATTAAAGAAAATATATACTGTGAGGGCAATGTTAGGCTTCCCAGACTATTGAATAGGGGTCAACAAGAGGTTATCGAACTTACACCACATATAGCTCGAACAGCCTGTTTTTGAGCCAAAAATACCCTTTTTGAATCAGAAGAATTACCCCAACAAATAATACCATATGACGTAAGCGTATGAAAATATGCGAAGTAGACTACTTTTTGTGTTGAAGTATCACTTATTTCACCCACTGTTCGAATGGTAAATAAAGCAGCATTTAGTTTCTGAACAAGATCCTGGACATGGGCTTTCCACAACAGCTTACTATCTATCCGAATGCCTAGGAACTTGAACTGCTCCGTCACGCCTATAATATGCCCTTTCTGTCTGATCAAAATATCGGTTCTTGGTGAATTGTGAGTTAGAAGCTGTAAAAACTGAGTCTTACTGTGATTTAGCATCAAATTATTTTTTGCAAGCCACGAACTTATTTCATGAACTACATTATTTGTTACTGCTTCAATATTACACACAAGATCCTTCACTATCAAGCTGGTGTCATCAGCAAACAGAAATATTTTTGAATAACCTTTAATACTAGAAGGCATATCATTTATATAAATAAGAAACAGCATCAGCCCCGGCACCGACCCTTGGGGAACGCCCCACTTAACAGAGCCCCATTGGGACTGAACATCACTACCACTCTCAGTATTGCGGATAATTACCTTCTGCTTTCTGTTCTTAAAGTAAGAGGCGAACCAATTGTAAGCTACTCCCCTTACTCCATAATGGTCCAACTTCTGCAGTAATATTGAAATGATTGGAGTGGCTTTATAATGTAATACCTTTTAACACATGTTGTTCATGGTAAGGAACTTTATTATGTTGGAAAATGTTGATAAAATTTGGAAAGAGTGATATTATTGTACACAGCAGTTAATTTAAATAACATGGATCAATAGTCCTAAAACCTGGAAACAACTTTTCAGACAGTAATATCACAGCACTAAGACTCAAACTGTAGCGATTTGAGAATTTCCGCGTAAATTCTAGAACCGCTCGTCCTTCTACCATTGTGAATACAGGATATTTTATAAATAAGTGTGAGAGAATGTACATACTGTGTGACATGTTTTTGTTTGCAGGCTTCAAAAGAGTCACGAACACAAGGTAGATGTGATGGTATCAAGTGTTTGCCGCTCGCACCACGGAAGCTGTATTGGAAGAAAACGAGTGTTAAAGTATCTCATGGTTTTTTTAATATCATTGACTATTGTAACAAGAAAAAAGAAGAACAGTTGAATTATTGTTAAATAAACTTCACATATTGGACTAGCTAGAGGCAAGACAGGTTCATATTTTGTGTGGTTGTAGTACCAAATAAATTGCAGATGTTTTTAATCAAGCCTAACACAGGAGGAGTCAGTTGACTTGCAAGTATTCTAATGCTTTGTTATTTGTGGAAGTTAAAATATATCAAGACAATTAAAAGTATTATGTGAGTATCCACTTATTTCATGAGGGGAGGGAGGTAGAGTAGGGGGAGGGGGAGATAGAGAGAGAGAGAGAGAGAGAGAGAGAGAGAGAGAGAGAGAGAGAGAGAGAGAGAGAGAGAGAGAGAGAGTGTTACTAATAAAATCTGTTAACCAGCAGTACTCTTCAGAGAAGGAGGTTTCGAAGATCGAGAGAGCCAGATAGCCAGATAAGATATCCACAGAAGAAGATTGGCTGTGCAGATCAAGTAAGTCAACTGAAGTGAGAGAGTTGTGAAAATTGCATGTAATGCAATTTCACACAGCTCTCCAGGTCATTTAAAAGTTAAAAAGTGTTAGAAAGTGGCAACCAGTTAAAAGGGCTTGAAAAAACAATAATTTTGAGATTAAATCCAAGAAGAAGATACGATGTGTTGCCATAGTGACCAGGTATAGCAGGACAAGAGAACTGTTTCACAGAATTGGATTCTGCCTAAAAAAATTCAAAGGGCAAAAATTAATGAACACAATAAAAGAGAAGATGTAAGGAAGATGTAATGTTAAAAGAAGAAAAAGAAGATTCCCACATATTACAGTAAGAATAAATACGACAAGAATAATTCATCTACGAAGATCTGGTGTGGGGTGTAAGTAAATCTTGCACGCATCACAGGGACGCAGACATGGGAACCAGCGTAAGTCTGATGATGCCGGCACTAGTCGGTAATCACCAGTGCTGATTCCACATATGCCTGCTGACACTGATGCTGAAAACAACATTCGATGCTGCCGGTGCCAGTGCTGTTCAATGGTGCTGATTACGCATCCACTCACCAATGCAGCTAGAACTCTGCACCGGGTGAGTGCAAAATAATAACTGTTTCAGTGTGAAGTTAAAGAAACTGTTGAATAATAGAGTGTTAGTATAGTTATTACACTCAGTGTAGAATTTTTTGATGATTACTAGATCTAAAGGTAAGAAGAATATGGATAATAAACAGAGAATTGGGGAAACATCAGAACCAGCCATGGCAATGAAAATGAGTAAGGAGATGACAGACTGGTCTGAGGTAGTAAAATTAATCAACACCCAAAGTGCAGATTCAGCAGCTTTAAGAAAGGACCTAAGTCTTAAATTAGACTCAATAGATACTCAATTAAATGATAAAATAGATGAAGGGTGTCTCTTTGAGAAATGAAATAAAAAACTCTATGCACAGAGTTCTACTTTAAGTAGAGAAATAGACGCAGTGAATACTCAAATTATAAATTGGATGTTCAGAATAGAACTTTAGGATTGTTAAGTGTTAAAGTAGATTCACAAAGTAAAGACTTAGGTAATTTATGTGAAGCTACGGCTAATTTGAAGACTGAATTTGACACTTTAACTACTAAAGTAGAGAATTTTAAAATAGATTTGAAAGAGGAATTAACTAGTTTGTTAAGCAGTCATGTAAAGTCACAGAGTAACCACTTTTAGGATGTTAGTGTGATAGTGAATGTGATACTGAATATGAATGTGATAATGTAGAATCTGAATTTAGTGAGAAGTTAGGATCATTTCAGAATGTATGTAATGTTACATTTGTTGCTGTAAACAAAATACTGCACCTGTGAAAAACAGGGTAAGTTAATACCAATAGTCCAATAGCAAATTGCTTGCATTAACACTCTAGTAGGTACTGTGGAAAGAAACTTTCAAGAGAAATTAGAAACCTCAGACATAATTAATATGAGTAGTCTGGAGGAACAGGTAGAGGAAATAATTGACCAAAAAATTGCCGTGAGAGTAATCTGAAAACATGTCTCCTGCCTTATCCATTGAACTCAATGATACCAAGAAATGTATGGATGAATTATGGAAGGAATTCAAACATATTCAGGACAAGGTAGATAAGAGGATAACTTCTCCTAATGTGGTATTAACTAGTGAGGTAGTGATGGATTTACAATGGGGAGCCAATTCAGGGTTATCTAAGCAATTGCCTAAGTTTAAGCCAGATGGGGAAGTACATCCTACCTATTTTTTGGAAAGGTTCAACCAAGCAATGCCCAAGAACTGGGAAAATTAAAAGAAGATGGTGTTTGCT
Source organism: Schistocerca serialis cubense (assembly GCF_023864345.2). NCBI lineage: Eukaryota > Metazoa > Arthropoda > Insecta > Orthoptera > Acrididae > Schistocerca > Schistocerca serialis. The sequence goes on along the minus strand of NC_064640.1, from coordinate 1,059,093,912 downwards.
GTTGGGTATCTGTTAGGGGAAGTCTCAGAGTGGGGAATGGTAAACAACACAAACTTTTCCTCTTGGGAAGATTTTCAAAAGAAGTTTAAAGAGAAGTATTGGTCAGCAAGTGCCCAGGAAAGCTATTATCAGACTTGTGGGAACCAAAGTATTACAGTAATATGTGGGGAACAATGAGAAAGTATTTTGACTGGCATTTAACATGAGCAAAATACTTTGACAAACCAATGGAGGGAGAGGGGTTAGTTCGAATTTTAATAAGACTATTGAACATTTACCGGAGGAAGGATATATTATGTAGTGGGTGGAGAATGATTGAAGTATTATTATATTTTGTGGATGCACTTGATCCCATTAACTATGCAGGAATTTGTGGCAAGTAATAATAGAGCACAAAGTGGTAATATAGCATGCCAAGCTGGTAACCAACCGGTGATTACTAGTAATGAGGAAAACGTAGTGAGATGTGGATACAGGGCTGGGGTCCAGTCCTACAGATACACTAGGAATCCTGGTTTATAATAAGTATCTTAATTTCTCACACAAAATACCAACAAAAGAATGGTTCTTACTGGAAGAACCAAACTTGACTATCAATATTACACAACCAATAATAGTAGGAAACATGGAGACTTTTGAAGTTAACATATTTACAGATTCAGGGAGTGAGGTGTTACTCATTTCTAGCACATTCTTTAACTTATTACAAACTAAAAATCACTTACCTCTGTTACCATTAACAGGAGTTCACACAGTTGGTACAGCAGTAATGAAGAGCACAGTTGTGGGCAGTCCAGCAAGAGGTGGACGACTGTCATTTGGGAGTCACAGTGACACTCAGGTGGGTTCTCACGACAGAGTAGGTAACCATGCATTAGCCACGTATGGCCAATACAGAGCTGGCAGAGGACAACTGATTCCCTGTGAGAGGCTTGCATGGAAGACTTCCACACATTCATGGTCTCCTTAATACACAATTTGTTGTGTGTGCTGTTATGTCATTCCATCTCCCAAAGCCAAAAAACCATGTGGTGTAAGACAGAATGCAAGTCAGCTTTGGAGATGCCTATCTCCTGAAGACGTTTCTGTGTTTCCTGTTTGGCCAGCCTGTCAGCAAGTTCATAGATGGGAATTCTAACATGTGCTGTGGTCCACACAAACACCATGGAACAGCAGGACTGTTCCAGGGCATAGATGTACTCCTGAATGGACGCTACCAGAGGTTGGTGAGGATGGCACCGGTCGATAGCTTGTAGGCTGCTCAATGAATCAGTAAACAGGAGAAATGACTCACCAGGGCATGAGCGGATGTACTCAAGAACACGAGATATAATTCGGATGCTCAGGGGAACTATGAGTGTGTGCTGTGTAACTGGAGGGTAGTTGCGCATGTCTGATCTGCAGTGGAAGAACACCAGCCTCCACCAGTATGCTAGTAACTGGACTCGTCCTAAAAGCTCCTGTCACTAATGGAACCCCACAGTGGTGCACAGGGTCAAGTAAATGCAATGCTGAAGGAGCTGCCAAACCATAAACCACACTTCCGTAGTCAATTCAGGATTGGACAAGGGCTCTGTAGAGCTGCAGCAGCATACAGTGATCTGCACCCCAATTATTATTGATCAAGCAATGGAAGGCATTGAGGTGCTGCCAGCACTTCTGCTTAAGCTGACAAAGATGAGGGAGCCAAGTCAATTGAGTGTTGAAACCCAGTCCTAGGAATTGAGGCTCCACTACAGTAAGTGGATCGTCATTAAGGTGAAGTGTGTGTTCTGGTACGATGCTGACAGAAATGCACGACACGACTTTGCGGCTGAAAACTGAAAGCTGTGGGCTAATGCCCATGACTGCACCTTGTGGATGGCGCCACTCAGCGAAAACAGTACTGGGGCAGCAGTATGAAATGCAGAAGTAGTCTGCATACAGAGGAGGTGAGACGGAGGGCCCAACAGCTGCTGCCACTAAAAATAGAGAGACACTCAATACAGAGCCCTGCGGGACTCCATTCTCCATGATATGGATGGAACTATGGGAGTCACCAACTTGGACATAGAAAGTATGGAGCGACAGGAAGTTTTGGATAAAAAGCCAGAGTGGTCGCCGGAGACCCCACTCATACAATGTGGCAATAATATGAGGTCACCAAGTCACATCGTATGCTTTATGTAAGTCAAAAAACATGGCAATCAGGTGCGGCCATCTTGAATAGGCTGTTTGGATGGCAGACTCGATGGATACAAGATTATCAGTGGTAGGGTGACCCTGGCGGAAGCTGCCCTGACATGGAGCCAGCAAGCCACACGACTCCAGAACCCAACCCAACCGTCAACATATCATATGTTCCAGCAGCTTACAAGGACCATTGGTGAGGCTGATGGGGTGATAGCTATCCACATCAATGGGGTTTTTACCATGTTTGGCACCAGAATGATGGTGCTCTCTCGCCATTGCGATGGAAAGATGCCGTCGCACCAGATCTGGTATAAGATGATGAGAAAATGTCGCTTGTAATCAGATGAGAAATATGTAATCACCTGGCTGTGGATGCCATCAGGCCCAGGAGCTGTGACACGGCAATGTGCAAGGGCACTAAGGAGCTCCCACTCTGTAAATGGGGCAATATAGGATTCACTGCAGTGTGTAGTGAATGAGAGGACCTTCCCTTCCAGCCACCATTTCAGTGTGTGAAAGGATGGGGGATAATTCTCTGATGCAGAGGCTTGAGCAAAGTGCTTGGCAATCGCATTTTCATCAGTACATAACTTGCCATTTATGATAACACCAGGGGCAGCTGTTGGGGCCTAGTACCCGAAAAGATGTATGATCTTTGTGAAGGTGATGTGTGGCACCCAATGGTGAAGATCTATCTACCCAACACTCCTTCTTCCAATGTTTGATAAGGTGGCGAACACGGGCATGGAGCCATTTAAAGGCTATGAGGTGCTTCAGGGAAGGGTGCCACTTATGATATTTCAGAGCTCACCCATGCTCCTTAATTGCTTCAGCGACTTCCAGCGACCACCAAGGGACTGCCTTATGCCTCGGGCACCCTTATGAGTGAGGGACTGCATTTTCTGCCACAGACACAATTGTGCTAGGCAACTGCTCAACCATCACATCAATGTTACCACGTGGGGGAGATTCAGCAGTGACATCCAAGGTGAAAGCTTCCCAGTCCGCATTGTTCAAATACCACCTGGGCAGGCGTCTGTGCACCTGATGCTGGGGCAGTGACATGAAGATCGGGATGTGGTCACTACCACACAGGTCATCATGTGCTCTCCAGTAAATAGATAGGAAAAGTCCTGGGCTGCAAATTGATAAATCAATGGCCGAGTAACTACCATGAGCCACACTGAAATGTGTGGTGGCCCCAGTATTTAAGAGGCATAGGTTGGATTGCGACAGTAAAGTTTCAACATCCTTGGCTTGGCCAGTAGGCATGGTACCACCCCACAAGGGGTTATGGGCATTAAAATCTCGCAGAAGTAGGAAAGGTTTAGGGAGCTGATCAATCATTGCAGCTAATACAAGGATACCGCACCATCTGGAGGAAGGTATACATTGCAGACAGTTATTTCCCGCACTGTCCATATTATGACAGCCACAGCTTCAAGAGGGGTCTTGAGCAGCTGAATTGACAGCCAAAGCATAATGGAAATATTTTAGATCTGGTAGCCATGAACAGACCAAACCTCATCAATGGTGTCAGTGTTTAGACAGGGATCAGTGATCATGATGATACCATTACGACTATGGTTACGAAAGTTAAAAGTCAGTCAAGAAGACTAGGATAGTATTCTTACTAGAAAGGGTAGATAAGCAGTTGTTAGCATCCCACTGAGTAAATAAATCAACTTCATTTACTACCGGTATGGACGTGGAAGAATTATGGGCAAATTTTAAACACACTGTAAATCATGCATTGGAGAATTATGTGCCAAAAAAGTGGGTTACAAATGGAAAAGACCAACCGTCGTTTAACGGAGCAATTCGGCGAATGCTCAGGAAGAAAAGAAAGTTGTACTCACAGTACAAGAAAGATCAGGAGAATGAGGACAGGCCAAAGTTAGTAGAGACTCGTGCTGCTGTAAAAAGAGTGATGCGCGAAGCATACAACCACTACCACCGTCATACCTTAGCAAAAGATCTTGCTGAAAACCCAATGAAATTCTGGTCTTACGTAAAATCGGTAAGCGAGTCAAAGGCTTCCACCCAGTCACTCACTTATCAGTTGGGCCTGGCAATGAAAGACAGTGAAATGAAAGCTGAGATTTTAAATTTAGCATTTGAGATATCTTTTACGCATGAGGATCGTAGAAACATACCACCGTTTGAGTCTCTATTAGATTCCCGTACAGAGGACATAGTGATAGACACTCCTGGGGTTGTGAAGCAGCTAAATTGGGTTGAAAATAAGTAAATCACCAGGTCCTGATGGGTTTCTAATTCGGTTTTACAGAGAGTACTCTACTGCATTGGCTCCTTACTTAGCTTGCATTTATCGCGAATCTTTTGCCCATCGTAAAGTCCCGAGTAACTGGAAAAAAGTGCAGGTGATGCCTGTATATAAGAAGGGTAGAAGGGTGGATCCTCAAAATTATAGACCAAAACCATTAACATCGGTTTGTTGCAGGTTCTTGAACATATTCTCAGTTTGAATATAATGAATTTCCTTGAGACAGAGAAGTTGCTGTCCATGCATCAGCACAGCTTTAGAAAGCATCGCTACTGCGAAATGCAATTTACCCTTTTCTCACATGATACCTTGCGAACCATTGATGAATGCTATCAGAATGATGCCATATTCCTCGACTTCTGGAAAGCATTTGACTTGGTGCCCCACTGCAAACTCTTAGCTAAGGTATGAGCATATGGGATTGGCTCCCAAATATGTGAGTGGCTTGAAGACTTCGTAAGTAATAGAACTCAGTACATTGTCCTCGATGGTGAGTGCTCATCAGAAGTGAAGGTATCATCTGGAGTGCCCCAGGGAAGTGTGGTAGGTATGCTGTTGTTTTCTACCTACATAAATGATCTTTTGGATAGGGTGGATAGCAACGTGCGGCTGTTTGCTGATGATGCTGTGGTTTACGGGAAGGTGTCATTGTTGAGTGACTGTAGGAGAATACAAGATGACTTGGACAGGATTTGTGATTGGTGTAAAGAATGGCAGCTATCTCTAAATGTAGATAAATGTAAATTAATGCAGATGAATAGCAAAAAGAATCCTGTAATGTTTGAATACTCCATTAGCAGTGTAGCGCTTGACACAGTCACATCGGTTAAATATTTGGGTGTAACATTGCAGAGCAATATGAAGTGGGACAAGCATGTAATGGCAGTTGTGGGGAAGGCGGATGGTGATCTTTGGTTCATTGGTAGAATTTCTGGAAGATGTGGTTCATCTGTAAAGGAGACCACTTATAAATCATTAATACAACCAATTCTTGAGTACTGCTTGAGCGTTTGGGATCCCTATCAGGTGAGATTGAGGGAGGACATAGAAGCAATTCAGAGGCAGGCTGCTAGATTTGTTACTGGTAGGTTTGATCATCACGGGAGTGTTACAGAAATGCTTCAGGAACTTGGGTGGAGGCTCTGGAGGAAAGGAGGCATTCTTTTCATGAATTGCCACTGAGGAAATTTAGAGAACCAGCATTTGAGGCTAACTGCAGTACAATTTTACTGCCGCCAACTTACATTTTGCAGAAAGACCACAAAGATAAGATATGAGAGATTAGGGCTCGTACAGAGGCATATATTCAGTCATTTTTCCCTCTATCTGTTTGTGAGTGGAACAGGGAGAGAAGATGCTAGTTGTGGTACACAGTACACTCCCCCACACTCTGTATGGTGGATTGTGCAGTATGGATGTAGATGTAGGTTTGAAGATGCACATGTTCACTACAGACCAAGTTTAGGATGTAAACGCAAGTCCGACCTGACACTCGATTATAGTGCTTTGGTTCCTGTAATATCCCTTATAGCCGTGAAGGGAAGAGGTCCGCATTGCTCGGAACCAGGTTTCCTGGAGGGCAATGCAGATAGTAGTTGTAAAACTGAACAGTTGCCGTAGTTCAGCCAGGCAGTGCAAAAGACCGCTGCAATTCCACTGGAGGATGACATCGTGAGACTGGGAAGGCAAGGAACATTCAATGAGGCAGATTATGCCTCAGAGTCACCTGCTGGCACCAATTTGTTGCCTGAGCAGTCTCTATCCATTGTGCCTGAGGGTCTGGCAAGATGTAGGTCCTCAGGAGACGCCAAAATCTCCACCCCATCCTCAGCCACAGAGTTTGTGGCTGCCACCACAGTTTCCTTGGTCTTAGGGGTTTTCTTTTTGGACTTCTCTCACTGCTCCTTGGGTTTCCCTGACTCAGTCTCCGGGACTGAGGATGAGCGTGAAGCCCTATGACCAGCTCCTTTTGGGCTCTTCAGCCACTGGCAGGTGTCATCTTCCCCACTATAAGAAACCTGGGAACAGAGTGACCCAAGAGACCCATTCCTAGTGAGAAAAGCCAAAGAAGACTTACACTTCTCTGGCTTAAAAGCCCCACCATCAAGGGTGCAGGTGTAGTCTTCCAGCTCTAAGAGGTGACCTAGGTTTGCGGAGTTAATGGTTGCAGAACTGTTGTAGCAGCAGGGTAAGATGATGTCATGTGCACAGGATGCAGGCGTTCAAATTTTCTCTTAGCCTCAGTGTAGGTCAGTATTTTTTTTGTTTTTGTTTTGGTTTTAGGGCGCAAAACTGCTATGGTCATTAGCGCCCGATCCGTGACTTAGGATACAGTAAAAACCGAAAATGGAAACCAGCAGCAATGGGAACGAAACTCAAAAAATTGGAGAAACTAAAAGCAGAACGAAGGCTTAAAAATCCACTACAGAAAGGGGTTGGTTGTCCCCAAGAAAACCTTCAAATGACTGACGTCATTTCACTGGCTCTAATAAACTCGAAAACGCGATCGGCCGAGCGCGTGTCATCTGCTAAAATGGACGATATATCAGGCGACAGCTGTAGACGGGCGCGTAACGGAGTAAAATAGGGGTACTCAATTAAAAGGTGTCTTACCGTCCACAGCTGAGAGCAGTGGGGACAGAGTGGGGGAGGACTGCCGCTTAAAAGATGTCGATGGCTAAAAAGACAGTGCCCTATCCGGAGTCTAGTTACAATTACCTCCACCCGATGACTCGTTCGGGAGGAAGTCCAAGCACAGGGAAGAGCTTTCACGTCCCACAATTTATTATGCGGAAGTGTCGACCAATGTGTGTGCCATAAAACAACAACACGACGACATAAAACGCTCCGTAGAATGGCAAAGGGAATCGATTGAATAGCTGGCCGAAGAGGAGAGACTGCAGCCTTGGTCACTATATCAGCAGCCTCATTTCCACAGATACCAACGTGTCCCGAGAGCCAGAGGAATGCCACCGAGACGCCCCCCAGGTGGAGGAAGCGCAGACAGTCCTGAATCCGGTGGACCAGAGGGTGGACAGGGTAAAGAGCTTGGAGACTGAGGAGAGAGCTGAGAGAATCTGAACAGATAACATACTGTATCTGCTGATGGCGGCGGATGTAGTGGACAGCCTGGTGAACAGCGTAAGGCTCCGCAGTATAAACCGAACACGGGTCGGGAAACCGAAATTGATTTTGGGTGTCGCCAAAAATATAGGCACTCCCTACATCTAACGATGTTTTCGAGCCATCAGTGTAAATGAATGTGGCTGCCTTCATTTGTGCACATAGAGCAGCAAATGTCCGATGATAAACAAGTGAAGGGGGAAATTAACAAAGGTCACGGAGCAGGCAGATCCGGGGATGGAGCCAAGGCGGTGCTGTACCCCAACTTGTCAAAAAGGTTTCAGGAAAGCGGAAGGAAAGAGAATGGAGCAGTTGATGGAAGCGGACTCCCGGTGGTAGTACGGAGGAAGGGCAGCCTGCATACCCTACATCCAAGGAGGTGTCGAAAAAAATGTCATGGGCTGGATTAGCAGGCATGGAAGAGAAATTGCTAGCATAACGACTTAGAAGGATAGATCGCCGATTGGACAGCGGAGGTTCAGCAGCCTCAGCATAAAGGCTTTCCACAGGGCTGGTGTAAAAAGCTCCAGACACTAAATGTAATCCATGGTGGTGGATAATCAAGACGACGAAGAATAGACGGCCGAGCAGAGGAGTAAACTATGATTCCATAGTCCAATTTTGAGCGAACTAAGGCGCGATAGAGGCGGAGAAAGACCACTCGGTCCGCTCCCTAGGAGGTATCATTTAGGACACGGAGGGTGTTGAGGGATCGCAGACAGCGAGCGCGAAAGATAGGAAACGTGGGAGGACCAGCACAGTTTTCTGTCAAACATAAGACCCAAGAATTTAGCGACGTCCGAAAATGGAAGGTTGACAGGTGCTAGATGTAAGGAGGGTGGAAGAAACTCCTTACGTCGCCAAAAATTAACACAAACGGTCTCACTGGGAGAAAAACGGAGGCTGGTTTCGATGCTCCAAGCCTGGAGGCGATCGAGACATCCTAAAAGACGTCGTTCAAGAAGGCTGGTCCGTTGAGAGCTGCAGTAGATAGCAAAATCGTTTACAAAGAGGGAGCCTGAGAAATCAAGGAATGAGACAGTCCATAATTGGAATTATGGCAATCGCAAACAGTACAACACTCAGCATGGAGCCCTGGGGTACCCCGTTTTCTTTGGAGAAAGTACGGGAGAGAGTAGTGTTCACCCGCACTCTAAATGTGCGCTCTGCCATAAATTCGGGAAGAAATAGTGGCAGCCGACCTCGAAAGCCCCAAGAGAACAGTGTGCGGAGGATGCCTGTCCTCCAACAGGTATCGTATGCTCTCTCCAGATCAAAAAATATTGCTACCGTTTGGCGTTTCCGGAGGAAATTGGTCAAGATGTAAGTGGAGAGAGCAACAAGATGTTCAACTGCAGAACGATGCTTTCGGAATCCGCATTGGGCAGGTGTTAAAAGACTGCGGGACTCCAGCCACCAAGCTAAACGGCAATTCACCATACCCTCCAAAACCTTACATACACTACTCGTGAGAGAAATGGGGCGATAGCTAGAGGGGAGATGTTTGTCCTTTCCAGGTTTCGGAACAGGAACGACGATAGCTTCCCGCCATCGTCTGGGAAAAGTACTGTCGATCCAAGTTTGATTTTAAAGGCGTAGGAGGTAACGCAGACTATGGGTTGATAAATGCAGCAACATTTGGAAGTGGATACCATCCGGTCCTGGGGCGGAGGAGCGAGAAGAAGAGAGTGCATGTTGGAGTTCCCGCATGGAGAAAACAGTATTGTAGCTTTCGCGATTTTGAGAGGAGAAAGCAATAGGTCGCACTTCCGCTGCACGTTTCTTCGGGAGAAACGTTGGCGGGTAATTTGAAGAGCTCGAAATCCCAGCAAAGTGTTGACCCAATGGGTTAGAAATTGCGACGGGATCCACTAATGTATCATGCGTGACTGTGAGCCCAGAGACGTGGGAGAAACTAGGCGCGCCTGATAACCATCGAATCCGACTCCAAACTTCCGAGGAGGGAGTGAAGGTGTTAAATGAGCTAATAAAGAATTTCCAGCTTGCCTTCTTGCTATCGCGGATGACACGACGGCATCGCGCACGGAACTGCTTATAGCGGATACAGTTGGCCAAAGTAGGATGGTGGCGGAAAACACGTAGAACACGTCGCTGCTCACGTATTGCGTCACGGCATGCCTCGTTCCACCAAGGAACTGGGGGGCGCCGGGGCAATTCGGAGGTGCGTGGTATTGAACGTTCCGCAGCTGTAAGAATAATGTCTGTAATATGTGTGACCTTATCGTTGATGCTAAGAAAGTGACGGTCATCGAATGTAGCTGGAGACGAAAAAAGTGTCCAATCGTCTTGGGTAAACATACAGCGTCGCGGGCGCATATATGTCAGTTGAGGCTGCAATCTAAGGACACATGGAAAGTGGTAACTCGAGTGTGTATCATCAAGGGCGAACCATTCAAAGCACCGAGCTAGCGGAAAAGTACTGCCCGAAAGGTCCAAATGAGAGAAATGTGTCGTGGAGGCAGACAAAAATTAGGGATTGCAGTGTTGAGGCAAACTAGATCCACTTGGTGGAAAATGTGTAGTAATAGTGAGCCACGTGGACAAGGATGTGGAGATCCCGAAATCGGGTGGTGGGCATTGAAGTCCCCAACCAGCAAATAGGGGGGTGGAAGCTGACGAAGAAGATGAAGGAGATCAGCTCGTGCCATTGGTGTGGACGATGGAATGTATACAGTACAAAGAGAAAAGGTATATCCAGAAAGGGAAAGACGGACAGCAACAGCTTGGAAGGAAGTGTTTAAGGGGATTGACTGATAATGGAATCATGGAGAAGAATCGCGAGTCCTTCGTGGGCTGGAGTGCCTTAAACACAGAGGAGATCATATCGGACGGACTGAAAATGAAGGAGAACAAAGCGGTCATGGGAATGCAGCTTTGTTTCCTGAAGACAGGGGATGACCAGCGAGTAGGATCGTAAGAGGATCGACAATTCATCCCGATTGGCTCGAATGCCGCGGATATTCCAGTGGATAATGGACATAGGGTGGGCAGAAAATGGAGGAATGTGACCAAGGTTGTCGTCAACTCAACGACTGCTCAGAGCTTGCGACCGACAGCCTGGAGCAGCATTCAGCTGAAGGCAGAAGATTCTGATCCATAGGTTGTTCAGGAGCAGCTCCTACCACCAGCGATCGGCCGGTTGATCGGCCGCCAGCAGTGCGGCTTGGCGACACAGAAGACTACTGAGGGCGATTTCCAACAGGTGATACTGTAGGTGAGACACGCCTTGGTGGAGAAGGAGATGAACTGGGTTTCTTATTAGCCTTCTTGGAAACATGATGTTTAGATGAAGGAGGAACCAATGGTTGTGAAGTTGGGGCATGTAAAAAGTCTTCACGAGTATGGTCTTTTTTCGAAGTCTTGGTGTCTGACTTTTGGGCTCGTGATTTGGCAGAAACCGATGAAGGGTGAGCCATAGAGTGGGCAGGCGAAAGCGGTGAGGTTGAATGGGCGATCTTTGCACTGGCCGATCTGATGACCATGGCACTAAAGGTGAGGTCGCAAGTCTGCGTGGCCACCTCCTTTGTTGGCCGAGGAGAAGCAAGAACAGTGCTGTATTTTCCTGTCTGAGGCATGGTGGGCTCTCGACTGGCGAATAATTTTCGAGCAGCAAAGGTCGACACCTTTTCCTTCACTCTGATTTCCTGAATGAGCTATTCGTCTTTAAAAATGGGGCAATCTCGAGAGGAAGCAGCGTGGTCACCCATACAGTGGATGCAACGAGGGGATGGAGGTGGATAAGCACCCTCATGGGCATCCTTGCCACACGTAACACATTTGTCCGGATTGGAACAGGAGTGGCTGGTGTAATTTAACTGCTGACACCGATAGCAATGCGTAGTGATTGGGACGTAAGGGCGAATGGAAATTATCTCATAGCCTGGTTTGATTTTCAATGGGAGTTGAACTTTGTCAAATGTCAAGAAGACAGTACGGGTTGGAATGGTGTTCGTGTCAACCCTTTTCATAACTCTATGAACAGCCGTTACGTCCCTGGTCAGACAGGTAGTGCTGAATTTCTTCGTCAGACAATCCGTTGAGGGTGCGTGTATAAACGGCCCCACGTGATGAATTTAAAGTATGGCGCGGTTCCACTCAGACAGGGAAGGTGTGTAGCAGTGAAGAATGCAGCATTCTTTGTGCCTGGAGGGCACTGACTGTTTCTAACAACAAGGTGCCATTCTGTATTCTGGAACAAGTCTTTACATGACCTGCAATTGTGTCAACACCTTTCTGAATAATGAAAGGGTTGACCGTGGAGAAGTCATGACATTCGTCAGACTGAGAAACAACAAGGATCTGTGGCAACGGTGGAAGGACTGTCTGTGGCTGAGACTCGTGGAACTTACGCTTCTGAGCAGACATAGTGGAAGATGAGGAAACCATTGCGAAAGTATCACCCATGATTACCGGCATCTCCGATGGAGCGCTCCTCCCTTGTGGGGGCCCTTTCTGAGGGCACTCCCACCTTAGGTGATTGTTCACACCTCAGGTCACACCTCCCGACAAACGGATGGAGGGACCAATCGGCACTTTCGGAAGGTATCAGCTCAGATAATCACCCCTCCCTATGCCTGGCCGTTACCAGGGGGTATGTACATGTCCTACCTGTCTACCCGGGGTGGGGAATTACGCATTACCCCGTCACCGGCTACGCAAGAAAATGCATTGGTTGGCCTTCAGTCACGCACAGGGAGGAAGAAAGAGGAAGGGAAAAACAAAAATAGGGAAAGGAAACAAGAGAGGTCTCAAATGCCGCAGCGGAGAAAAGGGTAAAGAGAAGAGGTAAGGAAAAGAGAAGGACAAAGGAAGGATGAAGACATACAAGCAGAGAAGAAAAGAATGCGTTACATTTACAAGCGTCCATGTCCGGATGTAGGCACAAACCCTACACCCAGATGGTGAGAAATGGAAGGAAAGAACCAGAGGTGAGGGGAGGATGGGCGAAGATGGGGGATAGGGAAGGATGCGGAAAAGGGAGGTACGCAGCCCGGAAAGGAAGGAGGGCCACATTAGCTCGGGGTCCCGTGCTCGTTATGCACGTATCCATAAAAGAGTTGTGGCCCCCTGGGGGGGGGGGGGGGGGGGGTAGGTCAGTCTGTCCAGGGTCTTTCACTCCATGATTTTCCTTTCTTTCTGGAGAATCCTGCAGTCGGGTGAGCAAGGCAAATGTTGCTCTCTGCATTTGACACAGATGGAAGTGGGGCGCATGGAGTATTGGGGTGTGTTGGGTGTCTGCAATCTCTGTTTGTGACACTGAAGTACAGTGGGAAGACATATGACCGAATTTCCAGCACTTAAAGCACCGCATTGGTGGAGGGATATAGGTCCTTACATCACGCTGGTGGACCATCACCTTGACCTTCTCGGGCAATGTATCACCCTCAAAGGCCAAGATGAAGGCACCAGTGGAAGCCTGATTATCCTTCGGACCCCAGTGGACACACCACATGAAATGTACACCTCGCCACTCTAAATTGGCACACAGCTCATCATCGGACTGGAAAAGAAGGCCTCTGTGAATTAGGCTACACTGGACCATATTTAAGCTCTTATGGGGCATGATGGTTACAGAAATATCCCCCAGCTTGTCACAAGTGAGCTACTCCTGTGACTGGGCATTGGATGCTGTATTGATCAAGACTGACCCAAATCTCATTTTGAACAAGCCCTCCACTTCCAAGAACTAGTTATCAGCAGCGTGATCCATGTGTGGTCAGGGGGCTACAAACAACAGGGTACATGGTGGCCCCACCACAATGGACTGGCTACTGTGCTGGATATCATATGCAAAGAAGTCCATGGTCATCGTCTATGCAGAAATCGACACTGCATAATGCATGGTGGAAAATGCGCTGAGGAAGGTGTCCTCAACCAAGAGATGGAGAATGGGCAGGACTGCAACGCGACGACAAGAAAGTGGGCTAAAGATCTCAATGCATGATCTACACAGTGCACCTTGTAAGGCGCCCTTCCCCAAATGGCTCGCTCTTTGGGAAAATTTTGAAGAATGGAGGTCAAACCCTACAGGGGACCATCACATAAAGTCCAAAACATGTGAGACTCCTTTTAATCGCCTCGTAAGAAAGGCAGGAATACCTCGGGCCTATTCTAACCCCTGGACCTGCAGGGGTTTGTCTGTGATTAACAGCTACTGCACAACTGTCACCGGAGATCAGTAATATAGACCAATCAGCATATAGGACTGACATCCAAAACAAAGTAAAAGAATCCACAATATTAACCAATGCACGGAAAGTAGATTTATATTGAATTCTAATGTAATACGAAGAAGTATTTTCCAATTTTCCCAGTAATACCAGTGATTACATACGTAAGTTTAAAATAAAAAATGAAACTCCATTTTTCTGTAAGCCATATCCAGTACCGGGAAGTTTGAAAGAAGCCGTTGAGGAGCAAATCGACAAAATGATTGACAACAATATAATAGAACTTACTTCTAGCATCATGAATAACCCTTCAGTAGTGGTAAAAAAGTTACAGGAGGTGTGCTAGACATGTGTACATTGAATAAACATGTAGAAACAGAACGAGACAGACCAATTAACATCAATGAAGTGTTATCTAAATTGGAGAAAACAAAGTTTTTTAGCACAATAGCCCTGACTGCTGGATACTGCAAAATTAGGTTATTCTGGACTCAAAAAAGTATACAGAAATCCTGTTTGATGCTAAATCTTATCACATTATTGTGTTAACTTTTGGACTTAATATCTCAGTATCAGTATTTATACCCACTCTGGATGAAGCATTAGGAAGAGATTTATTGAACTATTTAATAATATATGTCGATTATATTCTCCTAATCTCAGCTAACTGGGAAGAACATCGCCTATCACTGAAAAAATTTAAAGAAAAGGTTATTACAGTGAAACTGTCTAAGTCACATGTTGAGAGGCAAGAGTTAAAGTTCGTAGGGCATCTCGTAGGGGTACAGGGGATTAGACCAGATCCTGGGTGCATAAAAGCTCCTGAAGAATGTCCACCCCTAAAAACGTGAGGCAACTGAAGGGATTTATCAGAATGGCTGGGTACTATAGACATTATATTAGGAGACAAGAACTAAATGACAAGAGTTTTACATTTGTTACGAAAGAAAATACCATTGGTTAGGGATCTAGAGGCAAATAATGCATTTGTAAATGTAAAAAGAGCATTAGTAGAAGCACCCATGTTGCATAATCCGAGTCTGGGTGAACCTTTTAAAATTGCAACCCATGCATCTGTTAATGGGATCACGGCAGAACTATTCCAAGAAGAGTGGGGTCTAGATAGTGTAAATCACATATCTATAGCTTTTGCTACCCATAGTCTTAATAAATATGATGTAAACTACAAAGCTACTGAAAAACTATTAGCATTAATATGGAGTATCCAAAAATTCCAAACACTAGTATGGGGGCAGAAATCCATATTTACGCATATCATCACGCTCTATCTTTTTTGATGAATAGTCATTTGTTACATACTAGATTAATGTGATGGATGTTGTTCCTACAAGAATATGACATTAGAACACAGTATGTAAAAGGTTTGGAGAATATTGTACCAGACACTTTGTCTAGGTTACATATAGACATGGAAGAGTTAAAAGTGATCTGGTGTAATTTTTGCAATTAATTTTCTGACAGTAGAGTATCCACACACCAGGATACAAAAGATGGCATAAAGAACATGATCCCTATTTTTACCAAGATGTTTGCTACATGTATTAGGAATCCCTTGCCTCCTAAGCAAGCAGAGAAATGGAAAATTATGGGTCATATTTTATTTTGGTGGGATAGTATAAGATTGCAACAATGGCTTTTATGCATTCTGATGTTAATGGAAGATGAAATTGTGTGGTATGTTCGTACATGGAATGGACACTTTAGAATAAAGAAATGTATAGCTCGTATGAGTAAGTTCTGTTACTTTAAAAGGCTAGGACATAAAGTAGCATCATTAATTTGGCCTTGTGAAGCCTTTCAGAAGGTGAAAGAGAGGAACACTCACTCACTCATGTGTATCCAATCATTCCAAAGTCTATACACAAACTTACAGCAGCAGATTTCCTAGTACCTATTCTGAAAGGAAAGGGAGGAATGTCATACATTTTAGTCTTCGTAGAGTGTTGGTCAACAAACGGTTATACACTGTTTGCTACAATACTTTCTGGAGGTAGGAAAACCCTACTGTTTCTCTCCAATAATGGACCACAATTTGTTAGTAATGATTTTAAAGAATTTTTAGCATGGGAAGGTATTTGTGAAGTGTTAATATCCAACTATAACCTGTCCCCAAATTTGTGTGAACAGGTAATGAAAAATTTTGTGAAATTATGTCACACCTACTGCCATGAAAAAAACATACCTTATGGGCAACAAAGATCAAAGACTTTAAACTTATTTTAAATATACTACCACATTTATGAACAGGGTTAACACCTTTAGAAGTAATAGGCAAACCCTTTACAGGAGAACCTCTTATTAAATGTTTCATTTGGCCTGAAAAGCCTACTGAAGATTACGAACTTAAACAGGAAATGGGTTCTAAAAATTTAGTTGAAAAGGCGCAACAATGAGTGATTAGACATAATGAGAAGACTATCAAACCTCACTACAAGGTCGATGAACTAGTTCTCGTAAAACAGCATCTTCAGAGCTCTGCCCTGAGGAAAGGGACACAAGTTTTTCTAAAAATATGAGGGACCATACCGAGTTCAAACAATAGTACATCCTGAAACATTTTTATTTGATCCTGTAATGGAATCAGAGACAGGAAAGTACAACATTAAGGACATAAAGTTGTATATCCCCCAGCGACATTAACGTTCGGTGTTAACGGGCGGAGTGACGACCGTCGGATCCCGAGATGTTTTCGGTGTTTCTTCCGTAATAAAATTTTCCTGCACTGAATTCCCCCAACTTCTTACACTATGCCCCTACTTCTTACACTACCCTATCATCCCCCACTTGCAGTTTAATAGAGAAACATACCAGCATGGAATTGTGATTACATCACCCAAAACTGCTCCTGGTATATGGCTGTTTCATCCTCGTTTGTTAGAGACTAGTGCCCAGCCAGTCTCTCCCATCATGCACATATAGTCAAGTTTTATTTTTGCTTGAATTAGTCTTTGTAAGTAATCGCTCCTTGCACAGCAAGGAGGTGGGTAATGTGATGATGTTAAACTTTCACGAAATCCAGGACTACTATCAGTAAGACCATACCCCAATTTTTTTAAGGAAATGAGGTACCACAAAAACAACTGCAACTGTGGCATTGAAGGGGAAAGATGAGTATTGTCTCACTGTTGATATTCTACAACAAACAGACTTAACAAACAGTTTTCTAGTTTCCTTATCGAACCTATGGGCTCGGACTGGCATCCTTTGTGGCAGACAAAGTACTGATATTATTTATGACTTTCATAAATTAAAAATATTGTTTACATGTTAAATACCACAGCAAAAAGGAAGATAAAAATACTGGACCTAGAAACAAAATGTGTGAATTATCTTCAAGAGTGGTCAAATGAAGAAAGGTAATTAAACTGGCAAAGGACTGCGAAACAATGGGATGAAGCAAGGACAAAGATAAGTACAACATCCAGTTTCACATTTTTCTGTTTCAAAATGAGTATTTACGTAATCAAAATGTCAAAAAATTAAGAAGAACCAGATTTGGTGAATGAATTGTCAGCCAAAATGAAAGATTTGCAGTCAGCAGTTCCAGCCATGACACTTTCATGTCTAAAATGCTAAATTAAGAAAATACTATAGATTACAGTTATAATTCTTGAAGCAATACAATTAATGTGAGGTACAACTCTTTGAGAACTGCAGTTAATTCCAGTCATGACCACTTCACATCTACAATAAAATCTGTCAATGATACTTTGAGATACACAACTAAATCTAGTCATGACGCTACTATAGAAAAATCAAAAGATACAATAAATTCCCATTATGAAAAAGTTAGGAATGAACTGAAAGGAACAAAACTGTATTAGATAAAATTGTAAATAAAACTTATATTAAGGTCAAACCTGTTGTCAAAGAAGAACATACAACTAACAGATATTAACAAAGTTGTTATAGAGGAAATGTGTAGAACCAATTTCACGTGTATCACAACTTAGTGAAACTTTAAAGAGTACACCTGGGTCAGTCAGTAGCAATCTTGTCTACAGGAAATCTGTGTGAACACTATTATTTGTAATCTCAGTTTCAGTAAGCTGTACAAAATCCCTGTAGCATTATAAAAATTTAATAGAGAAAGAATCATTAGAAGCAGAGATCAACTGAAGGCAGAACTATATACATAAAAAGTTCATAGGGAAATTAGTAGTTTGGACTTCATGACAAGAAGCTCAGATTTTTTTTTTTACTTTTTTTTTACACCTGCAGTCAACATCTTCATACTACAGGCAGAAAATAAGAATTACCAACACCTCTGCTACAATGTGTGAAGAAGTGAGTTATCCTGGTATAATATGTCAATGACAGCCTATTTCCAAACGTATCTCTGCTCAACAAGTAATTGCCTATAAATGGCTTGGTCATAAGTTGTGATTGATTAACAGTAATCAGAGTTTATTTTCTTTTTTAAGGCATTCAAGTTCATTTATTTAAATGACGCGCTCTGGTATGTAGTAACAGTACATGTTTCCAGTTGTATAAACAATGTAAAGAAAGACAGATTGCTGCATATCATAAAAAAGGCCCGTCAAGTTGAAGACAGGTACAATTAAATGTCACACAAAGCTTTTGGCCACAGCATTTGTTAGTATACAGCAGTTGGCTGCAAATAAACAAGGTTGGACTTGAAAATGGGAAGGAGGGGGTGGAAACTGCTAGGTGGAGGGTGTGGATACAGTATATTACCATACAAAGATTGACTGCACTTCCCCTGTATTCTATCAATACACTCAATTCTACCACCCACTTTACCCAGAGCTGAACTAATGTGATCATTTCACTTCATATCTCTACAAAGTGTTACACATGGGTATTTCTTTGGGTTGCTTGATTCCAACTGTGACTCACTGATATTATAGTCATGAGATTCTACTGGTTTTTCATTTTGTGACGTGCAAAACTTCACATTTCTTAACATATAAAACCAGTAGCCAATCTTTGCACCATTTTGAAATCTTATCAAGATGTACAATATTTATGCAACTTCCATCAGATAGTACTGCATTATAGATAATCATATCATCTGCATAAAGTCTGAAGTTACTATTAATATTGTCTATAAAGTCATTTCTATACAACATGAACAGCAAGAGTACCAACACATTTCCCTGGGGAGCACACGAAGTTACTTCTACCTACGATGATAACTCTCCATCCACAATAGCATGCTGCCTCCTCCCTACCAAAAAGTCCTCAATCAATTCACAAACTTCACTTAATACACCATATGATTGCACTTTTGACAAAAAAGTGTAAGTAAGGTACCGAGTCAAGTGCTTTCCAGAAATGAAGAAACATTATGTATTCCTGACTACCTTGATCCAAAGCTTTCAGGATGTCATGTGAGAAAAATGCAAGTTGAATTACAATTCACCAGTGTTTTCAGAAACCACGATAATTGCAATTGAGAAGGTCATTCTGTTCAAGATACCTTACTATGTTTGATCTCAGAATATGCTCTAAGATTGCACAAGTCAGTATGAAGGATACTGCATGGTAGCTTTGTGGATCACTTCTACTATACTCCTTGTAGATGGGTGTGACCTGTGCCTTTTTTCAAGAACTGGGCATGTGTTTTTGTTCAAGAGATCTATGATAAAATATACAGGGTGAGTCATAAATGAGGACAAATATGTTGTGCAAATTGTCACACACTGAGCTCGCATGTTCCTATGTCAATAAATGACAATGCAATTGAATGGTAAAAATGTGGAAATACGAAGTGGACATTTGGGTGTTACTGTGTGCCGACATTGGCTATGCGAGTGTTGTAGGTAGTTTAGCCACTCACGAGAAGGCAAGGCATCAGCGTCAAGCAACAGTGTACATGACATTGCGAGCAATGATAGCACCCACATCTATCTCATACCAGTTACGCTGGCCGGTACTATGTATCATGGCTAGTTGGCACAGGGAAACGAACATGAGGAGGGGTTGCACTACTGCACATGCATGCTTTATAATTTGGTTTTTGTGTACAGACTTAGTTTTAAGAAAAGTGTACATAGATGCAGAATACAAAATACTACTACATAGGTATGTGGCAGTTCACACAAACGAATACAATACAGCTGTACAAATCAAAACTAACATAGAAACACACGACCAGAAGCTGCAGTGCCGGTTTATAAGTACTGTTCAAAATGACAGCCACGACGTGTGTGGCAAAGTTGAACTATTTGCAGGAAGGATTGCTGAACATGATCCAACATGTCTGTATCTCTTTGCATAATATCACAGGCATGTTTTATTCTGGGTTGAAGGGTGTTGACATCAACAACCTCTCCTTCATGAATCACAGATTTCAGATGGCCCCACAAAAATAAATCCAGTGGATTCAGGTCTGGCAATCTTGCTGGCCATGCTAAAGGGCCTCCACAAGCCACCCATTTTGAAGGGAAGGTACTGTGCAGGTGAGCGAGCGCACCATCACGCATGTACCACAGGACCACAGGTTCACATGAAAGACCAAACTAACGTCTTCCAACAATTCTGGGAATGTAACATCTAGGAAATGCAGATACCGCTCCCCTGTAAGCCTTTGTGGTAGCACATGTTGCCCTACGAGATGGTGATCAATAATACCACACCGGATATTGACACCACATTGTTGTTGGTAGCCTCGTATCACTGTGCTGTGGGGGTTTTCTTGCACCCACTGGTGCCAATTATGCGAATTCACTATACCCTCCTTCATGAAATAGGCTTTGTCGGTGAACAGTATTGTATGTGAAAAATGCTGATTGTAGATCTGACACCGTATGATAAAGTTGCAGAAGTCCAGCATCCTCTGGTAGTCTTCTAGCAATAATGCCTGTACCTTCTGCATGTGAAAGGGATGGTACTGGTTTCTATGGAGTACTGTAGATTGTGACATGCCAACCACAGTGGCTATAGACCTGGTGCTTATTGTTAAACCTCCGCAATGGTTTGTAACACTTTTCCTTCATCATCCGCAATGTACATCAACTGTCGGTCATGGCCACATCATCCTGGAAGTGCTACACAAGCACCATACTCCCTCAAGCGCCTGTCCACAGAGTAAAACGATTTTGTGGATGGAAGGTGCCGGCTAGGAATCCTCTTGGGATACAGTTGCCTTGCAACATCAGCTCTTCCATCTGCAAGCCTGTAGGTGAGGTGGACATCGGCGTATTCCTCATTTGCGAAACTTGCCACGGTACTGTAGTAACACTGCGATGCGGCTGGTAGCAACTGCTGACATGGCGAGTATCCAGCAGAGTGACCATTGCAGAGGTGTTGTAAATACATCGTGCATGCTGCGGTTTTACTTCCACCGTTGACCACTCTTTCTGCTTACAGGGCACACATTCCCTAACATGTGACTGTACACTCCGTTACAACCTGCAATGTGTGATTCCCAAGTTCTGATACAATTTCAGATACATTGGGATGGGATTTTCTCTCTCTCATATCTTTCAAACACTTACAGATACACATCAGCTCATTGGTGTGTCATGTGTTGTATCTATGGGTGAATGACATGTCATGATCGTGAGGCTCGTCGGTATCTCATTCAATGATTAACATGTGTTTTTGCTTTACATACACAACACATCAAGGAGAACAAAATTTACAATGATGTGTCACATGTTATGCATAGTAGCATGCGGTCCTAGACATATTTTTTTCTTATTTATGACTCACCCTGTAGTTAGAAAAAGGGGCTAACTCAACCAAAAATTCAGTATAGAATATGATAGGGATTCCACTAGTTCCTGGAGCTTCGTTCAATTTCAATGATTTAAGCTTTTTTAAAACCAATTGGACTTTTAATAACAATATCACTCATTGTTTCAGCAGTATGAGGTTTAAATGAGGACAATACTCATGGTTTTTCCTTTGTAACAAAACATTTAAAAACAGTGTTAAGTATTTCAGCTTTTGCTCTGTTACACACAATTTCAGTTGCTGACTCTTTCACTGATGATATTTTAAGTACTTCTCAAAATCTCTATAACTAGAACAAACTCTTTCCTCTCAGGTTTGGATAATGGATGATCCACCACAGTTGCTACAAATGTTGTTTTAAAGCAATAGAAGCTTTAATGCTAATTCAGAATCACCTTTGTTGGGTCCTGATACAAAATCAACACCTTTAACTGACACATCAACCTCTGACAACTTTCTACATGGCTGCAAGTACAACACAAGTGATTGTTTACTATCAAATAATGAAAAAGTTGATGAGCGCATCACGCTACAATATTTCCAAAAAATTTTGTGCCCAACACAACTTACAAATTTCCCCTCAGTTTGCAAAGTGGTCAATGTTGAATGTTTAGTCTAAGTTGGATGAAGAAATATCTTTGGTTGGTATACTGTTCCAAAAATGATTATGCTGCTTTCTGCTAGTTATGCAAAAGGTAGTCATCAAAATGTTCCAGCCCTGGTCTCTTCCATGTTCTCAGAGTGAACCCATACACTCTAATATTTCAACATACATACAACCAACACTTATCACAAGCCTTTGTAATTGAATGTGACTTATTCACATGATGGTGAACATGACAAACAATATGAAACATTGCCTGGACCAAGGCCTTGTGGAGCAGATGGAAAGGGATACAACATGTACAGTCCTTATCATCAAGCAATGATTCTTTGTGTATATCAGGAAATGGTATGATTGGGACACAGATGCTTTGGGACTACCAAAGTTGACAAACAAGACGACAAGATGAATAATTTTCTCGAAATTACAAAATATTTTGTGAAAGGTGATGAAAACCTACAAGTAAGTTTTGAAAGGAACTGGTATATATGAAAAGAATTACATTAAGGACCCCAATCCAAAATCTGATCAGCTGTTGCATCAATAACCAATGATGCCAAATGTTGCAATATTCTTGCAGATCAAACTGCTGAAATTGCTAGAATAGAGCAACTATCTCTCTGTATCTATTCCTTGGATCTTGATATTAATGAAGATTTCCTGTAATTTATTCCAGTGGTTGATGTGACTGGCTAAGGACTAGCTAGATGTGTAATTGAAAAATTGGTAATAATTTCCTGAGGACAGGGCTACGACAATACTGCATGCATGTGGAGGAAAGCCTGTGGGGCTCATGCATTCATATATCAGGACTATGCAATAGCGGGATATTCTCATTGTGCAGTTCATCGTTTCAGATTGGTGATCGCCAATACATGAAACATTTCACTTATCAGGAATTCACTAGGAACACTGGACATGGTATGCGATTTCTTTGGGCCACCAAACGGCACACGTGTGTGTGTGTGTGTGTGTGTGTGTGTGTGTGTGTGTGTGTGTGTGTGTGTGTGTGTGTGTGTGTGTGCACCCCACAATTCCTTCTCAGATAGGAAAGCTAACTAATACAGTGAAAATAAACACTTGTTACAGAACATTCTTCTCCTGTATTACTCCTCTACACTGGGAGACTTGCTTGACCTGCACACTGCAACCCAATGTAAAATCTAACAAATTCAAATGTGTGCACTGTTTGTTTCGTTTTAGCATGCAAAAGCATCTAGGGACATATGTGCCCATCTCAAAACTATAGAACATGAAGACAGAGAGGAGTTAATAAATGAATACACATTAGTCCCAATCAATGTAAGAGAAGACAGCTAAAAACAGGGACACGGAGAAAGAATTATAAAATACACCATAGAGAAATGGAGGTAAAGAACTAAAAATTAAATGGCCTTCGCCATATTGCTGCAATTAGTACAAATCCAAGTGGGAACCTAAATAGTTAAAAAATGGGCATTCCATCACAAAGCTGAAGTTTTAACAACTTGGGGACAATGGGATCAATAATCTGGAGCTTATTCCCATGGAGGGAGGGCCTGTGGTGATGCCAAAGTGGCACCACCTCCTGACAGGCTGAAACAGATAGATCATCGGATGGAATGTAAGTGGGTCGGGGTACAAGGACTGCAGCCTTGGCAGCAGTGTCAGCAGCCTCGTTTCCAGACAGACGGACATGGCCAGGAAACCACAAACATCACAGTCCCTCCATCAAGAGTGAGCAAGTGACAGTTTTCCTGTACCTGCTGCATCGAGGGATGGGTGATTCTCAGCACCTTTGAAGCCACTGTGTGCTGTGCAAGTCTGAGCACAGGACACAATTGAAAAGCCAGTGTTGCTGGATGTACTCCACGGCCTGATACAGGGTGAGAAACACTCCTGTAAATATTGACCTGTGTTCTGGAATCCGATAGCGAGAAACATCAGCACCCATGATAGAGGCACACCCAATGCCATGGTCAGTCCAAGAACCACCAGTGCAAGCAAAGGTGCTATCGTGAAATTCTGTGTGAAGTTTGTGAAACTGAATGGAATACAGCCAGAATGGAGTAGGGTCTTTACGAGCAACAGCCAAAAACGAGGTAACAGAAGAGGGACGTGCCCCATAGTGGCAATCAAAGGAGTCATTGAAGAAGGTGGCACAGGATGGGTGGCAATGCATATAAGACAAACTGCATGCATACCTGCTGAGGACAAAGTCAAGGTGGTAAGAAAATGGTAGTTAAGCAGCTCCTGCATAGAGACACTCAAATGGGCTAGTGTAAAAGGGGCTGGTGACCAAATGCATGTCACAATGGTGGATAGTGTTGAGATGGCATAAGAGGGATAGGTGTGCAGATGCAAAAACGAAGTACCCATAGCCTAATTTCGAACAGACAAGTGACCGGTGCAAGCAGGAGAGTGTGGTTTGATCTGCACTCCAGCAAGAACCATCGATGACACGTAGGACATTGAAGGACTGCATACAGGGGACTGCCAGGTAAGATGCGTGAGAGGAACAAGAGCATTTCCTATCGAGCATGGGCCCCGGGACATTTGTAGTTTAAATGAATGGAAGAGAACTGGCGCCAGATGTAAAGATCGTGGGAGAAACAAACTGTGCCACCAAAAATTCATACGAAGGGTTTTGTCAGTGAAAAAAGAAAGCCATTAACGATGCTCCCTGACTAAAGACAATCGAAACATCACTGAAGACACCACTCAATGAGACAGGCCCATGGAGACCTGCAATACATGGAGAAATCCTCAATTAAAAGGGAAGTGGAGATGCTTGGTGGGAGGCAGACCATTATAAGGTTAATGGCAATTGCAAAGAGGACAATGCTCAGGATGGAACCAAGTGTAGACCTTACGGAGGATACCAGTCCTCCAGTGGGTGTTGCGGGCCTTCTCCAAATCGAGAAACAAGGCTACAGTTGGGGATTTCCACAGAAAGCCATTCATGACATGTGTGGACAAAGTGTTGAGATGGTGAACTGAAGAATGACGCACGCAAAATCCACACTGTACAATGGTTAATAGATTGTGAGACTCGAGCCATCATACAAGCCGGGCATGAATCATACATTCCATCACTTTGCAAATAGGGCTGATGAGAGAGATGGGGCAGTAGCTATAAGGAAGGTGTTTGTTCTTACCAGACTTAGGTATGGTTATGACAGTGGCTTCACGCCAGTTTCAGGGAAATGCTCCCTCTGCATAGCTGGAGTTGTACATATTAATCAGAAAGTGTTTGCCCTCAAAAGAAAGATGCCTCAACATCTGAATATGAACGGAGTCTGGCCCTGGGGTGGAGGATCAGGATGAACGGAGAGCATGATCTATCTCCCTCATAGTAAAGGCAGCATTGTAGCACTCACAATTTGGAGAAGGGAAGGGTATTGTCCAAGCCTCCTCCACTCATTTCCAATTGAGCAGGCAGTGTGATATGAGGAAGAGCTCAAAATTTCCGAAAAATGGCGGCCCAAGGTATTGGAGATAGCAATAGGTTCCAAGATAACATCGTATGCTACTGTCAGAGTGGATATTGGGGAATAGATATTGGTTCCAAATAGCCATCAGGGGTCAGCCCATGTGACAGAGCAGCAGGTGGAGCTGTTAAAAGAAGAAGTGAATGAAATCCAGCTACCATTTTTCCTATTACGAGGAACAAAACATTGTGCAAGCATTTGTTTGTAATAAATGCAGTTTGCCATCATAGGATCACCATAAGAAATATAGAGAGCACATCTTTGCATGCAAATTGTGTCATGGCATGCATCAGTCCACCAAGGGACAGGGACACTGCATGGTAAGGAGGACATGTAGGGACTGGAACGTTAAGTAGCAGTAACGATGACCTTTTTAAGACATTCCATCTGGTCATCACAATTTTTGAAATTTTGTTCATCAAAGGTCGCCGTGGAGGAGAAAAGCCACCTATCAGCCTTAGCAAGCTGTCATTTGGATGTGCACGCAGGTGGGGTAGGGGTGACCAAATGGATAGCACAAGGGAAATGGTCGCTCAAGTAGGTGCCAGAAAGAACAGACCACTTGAGATGATGGGCAAGCTGGGCAGTGCAGTAGGATAGGTCCAAATGGGAATAGGTGTTTGAGGAGTCAGAAAGGAACCTCAGTGCTCCTGTGTTAAGGCAGAAGAGATTAAGTTAATTAAGGTCACCAAAGAGGGCACCTCTCCGACGGGTTCTGGGAGAACCCCAAAGGAGATGTTGTACATTAGTCACCAAGCAGAAGAAATGTCCAGTAAGCTGCAGGAGGTCAGCCCGGGTGACACTGAATGATGGCAGGATATAAATGGTACAAAGGGAAGAGGTCAAGTGAAAAAGGAAGAGGCAAACTGCAACAGCTCAAAGGTGGGTAGTCAGGGAGATGGGTTAACTATGAACGTCATGCCATATGAGCAGCATCACTCCTCCATGAGATGAAATGCTGTTTTCGGAGGTGGGGGGTCAAAACAGACTCAGAAGAAATGCAAAAACTCAAAGGACTCATGTGAATGCAATTTCGTTTCCTGAAGAAGAGCTCATGTGGACGCTGTAGTTCTATAAGCAACTGTAAATCCTCTTTGTTGTATGAAAGGCCGTGAATGTTCCATCAGAGAAGAGTCAGGATGAGGAAAAAATGAAGAGGTGTCACTTCAGCGGCTCTCGAGGGCCAGCTGACGAAGACTGGCTGCTACAGGGCACAGAGGCAGGAGGATCCTGCTCCACATAAGTATTGGCTTTCTTATCCTGTCGGCCTGCCAATTCCAATGTAGAAAAATGGTTGGTATTCCACACCAGCAACACAGAGGCTGGTCAAGCAAAGGTATCACCTGGTGACACCGCTGAGGAGGCTATTCAGTCAGCAGAGAAGCAGACTATTTGCCTTCGTTGGACTTCTTCAAGCCTTTGCAGTTAGCAGAGAAAGACTCAGGTGTTGGTTGGCTGGAGGGACATAGGAAGTCTTCACAGGAGTATTCGTTCTGCCCTTTCCAGCTTGCCGGTTGTATAGCTGGTAATTTCACTTTGTGACACGCGAGTTTGATGGTTTGCTGCGCAGCTGGATGGAAGGACGGCATTGCTACCATAACACTAGTCGGTTTCACAACCTCATAGCTGAAATTGAGATGGCATGTCTGCATGGCTATGTCCTTTATGGAGCGAGATGTAGCAAGAACAGTACTCTAGGTGCCAGATGGTAGAACGCAATGTTTGCAACTAGCCAATGACTTATGAGAATGCATTAACAAACCACTGGGAATTCAGGTCGACATGGGTGCAGAAGCATTATTAATCAATCAGTCAAACAGAGAGGGAGAATCCAAATCCAAGTAGGTCTGAGAATTGACTGAGGCAAAGTTATGGAACTAAACGGCAAGGTCATCAGTTCCATAATTCAAAAGTTACTTGCATAAGACAGAGGGGACATTCCACCAATATATGGGATACTGGCATTCTGGCTCCATGAGCACATTGTGGGGTGGCTGATTATGCAATAGAAAACAGTGGATGAGCCCAGTATGACCAATGTGCAGGTATCATAAGACAGTGGACTCCTTCCAAGATGAGTTGAAGGAAGAGTACGAAACTGCAGTAATCTCCTTGTTTGTGTGTAGTTTATTACAGAGAGCATCGAGCACCATATGTCATTTCACTTTTGGGAAAAGATGTTTGATGTTTACCTAGATTAGATTAGCATAGCTGCACCTAAAATCATGAAAGCAAATAGTGCTGAGTATCTGTGTCACCAGCCAAATTGTTAGCCTGTTCATTCCTGGGGATGGCCACATGATTTGGGGCCCAGCGAAAGACAACAGAGCAGGAGCACAGGAAAGGGCACAGAGGTGGTCATAGATGGCAGAGACCAAAGGGGGACGAGGGCAGCATCAGTTAATGGGTTGCAAGCTGCATATTGAGCCAGATATATTAAAACACTATGGAGGGAGGCCTGAAAAACAAAATGGAGGGCCCTGAAAATGGCAAGCAACTCTGATGTGAACACACTACGTAATACCAGCAGTAAATGGTGATTTGTGTAATAGGAGACAAAAGCATACACCCCCCCCCCCCCACAAATTTACCATTTTA
Source organism: Schistocerca serialis cubense (assembly GCF_023864345.2). Classification (NCBI taxonomy): domain Eukaryota; kingdom Metazoa; phylum Arthropoda; class Insecta; order Orthoptera; family Acrididae; genus Schistocerca; species Schistocerca serialis. Next base: position 1,059,065,742 of record NC_064640.1, on the reverse strand, counting down.
GAACTATCATTGTTGAAGATGATAGCATCTGGGAACTCTTCAAGGACAGAATGTACAAGATGCCAGAATATCATAGGGCAGACGGAGATCCTAGGACCGTCAAATAGGTCAGTCTGCATCTGTGGTCAAGGCTCCATCACCAGCCGGTGTGGCCAAGCAGTTCTAGGCACTTCAGTCTGGAACCGCGTGACTGCTACAGTCACAGGTTCGAATCCTGCTTCAGGCATGGATGTGTGTGATGTCCTTAGGTTAATTAAGTTTAAGTATTTCTAAGTTGTAGTGGACTGATGACCTCAGATGTTGTCTCATATTGCTCAGAGCCATTTGAACCATTCGAGGGTCCATCAAATTGGGCTGGGCGGGAAGGGGGAGGAGGAAATACACAAGGCCATTTCCAGTGAGTAGAGATGAAAATCCGGACAGAAGGAAGTGAGATGCACTCCAACCAGCAATCCCACCCTATGGTGGGTAGCAGGAGGGAGACATACCTCATTTGCAAAGAAGATGGGGTACAAGGGATCGTCAGGGTATCACCAAATGGCTGTTGCATAAGAAACCAGGAGTTGGCTCGGTCATACATATAGAGAGGGAATCCCTGCTTCTGCAGGGTGATTGTTGACAAGACTAGCGCAAAACACACATAAAGCCTGATGAACCCCATAACAATTAAGAGGGTCAAGTAGTTTCAGAGTGGAAGGAACCACTGAGTCATAAACCTGACAGCCATAATCTAGTGTGGACAAAACCTGAGCATAGTAAAGATGGAGAAGAGAAGCTTGATCTGCATCCCAAGAGGTGTGGCCAGGGGCAGATAGCATTAAGCTTCCACATGCAGGGTGTCTTCAGGTGGAGAATATGGGGCATCCATGCCAGCTTTTTATCAAAAGTAAGACCAAAGAAACAGGACTGTGCTATAGCATTGAGGCTTCGGTTGCCTAAATAAAGTCTTTGATCAATTGGTGCTGAGGGTAAGCAGCAAAAATTCGTGACGAGCATTTCGTAGGGAGAAAACTGGAAACTGTGGGGGAGAGCCCATGCAGAGGCCAGGTGGATGGCAGATTGTGAAGGGATGGCACCCACAAGCCAAATACAGTTGAAGACCCTGAGTAGATGATGCCTATGGGTAATACCCAAGTGTTGGATAATCTGGTTGTGGTTAGAATCTGAGCATGGTGCCATGTTGTGAAGAGGTAAAAGCTTGCTGGAATTGCCATTCAGTGAAAGGTTCATTATAGGATTCTGCTCAGTGGGGGATGAACAGAAGTGGGTTTCTTCAACTCAGTGTTTCTGGCAGAGGAAGGTAGCAAGATAGGAAGAGGACACTGAAGCTGTTGCAAAGTGTGTTCCGAGGTGTTCTGCAAGGACCAATGAATCAGTATATGCAGCACCCCATAGGATATGGCCAGGAAGATTGAACAACACCCAGAAGGGTGGGTGTGGCAACTACAAGGGAAGAGGAAATGAGAAGTGGATGGGTATAGAGTAAAGATACAGTTGGAAGGGGGAAAGGACGCAACAGATGAAAGAAGAAATTGACAGTAGGTTGTGTTAGGTAATATTTTTGGTGAAAATCAATGTAAGATAGAAAATCCAATGGATTTTAACTCTATCTCCTTTTCTTTTTTATAAACTGAGTGATCTTGTGAGAGTGGAGAGTGACAGTCATGACAGTTTGCCCACTTAGGTAGTGGAATACAGGGGCTTCCCACACGGCATGTGTGGCCACAGTCTTCACACACAGGGTCCGCCATACACCAGGAACACTTCGGACCAAAACATAAGTGCCACAAGCACCTTACAGGTGGAGGAATGCACGGCTTCATGTCACATTGGTAACACACAATCTTGACCATCTATGAAGGCTTACCCCCTCAAAAGCCAGAATAAAGGGGCCTACAATTGTAGTGGTTTAGTGGTTGTATTTATGACCCTCCTGGGAATGTTGAACAAAATAAATGTGTGGTCACTCCAGATTAGACTGGAGTTCGTCATCATTTTGTAGGATGAGGTCTATGAAACATCACTCCCTGGACCATATTCAGAGACTGGTGAAGGGTAATAGACACCTGGATGTCACCAGGGTGATCACAATCGTGGAGGGCTGTAGACTGGGCAGCAGGAGAAGTATTGATGAACAGCATGTCCAACTGCATCTTACTGACAGAATCCACCTCTATGTTGCCCTCGATATTCTCCACAAAAACAATGGCTTTGTGGAGGTGAATGCGTCCCTATCCCTTCTAGTACAGTCAGTTAGAGGGGCCAGGGTTTCATTCCAAGATGGCAAGCCTGGCCCTCTTCCCAGGGTGTAGCCAAGGAAGGGAAGGCTGCAGGGTGATACGAACCAGCATTCAATAATACACTACCACTCAAAGAGATGGCCATTAGAGAATATCCATATGCCAACCATCTTCCTCAATACCACCCACTCCGATCAGGGGTTTTGCCCATGGGCATTAGCCAGCCACAGCAACAGCTCTGTAGCACAGCGGTAATTGCTGAGACTTCCACTGCTCCAGGACGACAAGCAACCACTCCTTTGTACACACATGGAGGGAACAGCTCACATATAAATAGTGTGTTTACTGTGTTGTCAGGAGGGGCTCAGCCAGATGGGTACATAACAGCCCCACCATTTGGACAGCCTGAACATGCTTGTTATCTTACATGATGGAGGGGGTTATGGCAGGGAAGGAAGAGGGGGGAGGGGGAATCCATGCCATAGATGGTAGGGAGGGAGTTCTTCCCCAAATGGCACACATTAAAGATAGAAAATTTAGAAGTGGAGGCCAAATCCTAAGGGTGGGCCCAAAAGGATGAAAGGTAACAAGCGAGAGGTACAAAATCTCAAGCAGCACAGAGAATTTTTTTTTTTTTTTTTTTTTTTTTTTTTTTTTTGTTTGTGGTTTTAGGGCGCAAAACTTCTATGGTCATTAGCGCCCAGCCCGTGACGTAGGAAACAGGAAAAAAACGAAATTTAAAATCAGCAGCAAGGGGAACAAAGTCATAAAATTTGAGAAACTAAAGGCAGAAGGAATGCTTAAAAATCCACTAGGGAGAGGGGTTGGTTGTCCCCCCAAAAAAAAAAAAAAATCAAATGACTGACGTCATTTCACTGTCACTAATAAACTGTAGAACGCGGTCAGCCGAGCGCGTGTCATCTGCTAAAATCAACGATAGATCAGGCGATAGCTGTAGATGGGAGCGTAACGGATTAAAATAGGGGCATTCAATTAAAAGGTGTCTGACCGTCCACAGCTGAGAGCAGTGGGGACAGAGTGGGGGAGGAACACCGCTTAAAAGATGTCGATGGCTAAAAAGACAGTGCCCTATCCGGAGTCTAGCTAAAATTACCTCCTCCCGACGATGCGTTCGGGAGGAAGAGGTCCAAGTGCAAGGAAGGGCTTTCACTTCCCGCAATTTATTATGGGGAAGTGTTGACCAATGCGCATGCCATAAATGAGCAACTTGGCGACATAAACCGCTCCGTAGATCGGTAAACGGAAGAGACTGAATAGCTGGCCGAGGAAGAGAGACTGCAGCCTTGGCCGCTATATCGGCCGCCTCATTCCCACAGATACCAGCGTGTCCCGGGAGCCACAGGAACGCCACTGAGACGCCCCCCAGGTGGAGCAAGCGCAGACAGTCCTGAATCCGGTGGACCAGAGGGTGCACAGGGTAAAGAGCTTGGAGACTGAGGAGAGAGCTGAGAGAATCTGAGCAGATTACGTACTGTATCCGCTGATGGCGGCGGATGTAGTGGACAGCCTGGAGAACAGCGTAAAGCTCCGCAGTATAAACCGAACACTGGTCGGGAAGCCGAAAGTGATTTGGGGTGTCGCCAACAATATAGGCACTCCCTACACCTAATGATGTTTTCGAGCCATCGGTGTAAATAAATATGGCTTCCGTCATTTGTGCACATAGAGCAGCAAATGCCCGACGGTAGACAAGTGTAGGGGTACCATCCTTGGGAAATTGACATAGGTCTCTGAGCAAGTTGATCCGGGGATGGAGCCAAGGCGGTGCTGTACCCCAAGTTGTCAAGAAGGTTTTAGGAAAGCGGAAGGAGAGAGAATGGAGCAGTTGACGGAAGCAGACTCCCAGGGGTAGTAGGGAGGAGGAGCTGCTTGCATTCCCGACATCAAAGGAGGTGTCGAAAAAAAGGTCATGGGCTGGATTAGCAGGCATGGAAGACAGATGGCTAGCATAACGACTCAGAAGGACTGCCCGCCGATTGGACAGCAGAGGTTCAGCAGTCTCAGCATAAAGGCTTTTTACAGGGCTGGTGTAAAAAGCTCCAGACACTAAACGTAATCCACGGTGGTGGATAGAGTCGAGACGCCGAAGAATAGACGGCCGAGCAGAGGAGTAGACTATGCTTCCATAATCCAATTTCGAGCGCACTAAGGCGCGATAGAGGCGGAGAAGGACCACTCGGTCCACTCCCCAGCACAGAGAATGTGGTGGATAGCCAGGTGAAGGCAGTGGGGAAAAAGCCAGGATGTGGGGGGAGAGTCTAAGTGAAGGAAATGCAGCCCAGGAAGGAAGAATGAAGAATGGGCTGCAATACCTCGGAGCCTCACATGTGCCACGCATGAGCTCATGAAAGAACTATGGGCTCCTGGAAAGGGAAAGGTGGGGGGGCCTCCCTCTCTGACCCCACTTCCACAGAGGCTAGTGAGCTATAACAAACAATACATTCCCAGTCATGGACTATTTTCTGCACCTGTGACTTACAAGGCTGTGGTTTGTTCATTGACATCCCTATTTGTGGGCAATGTTTATGCTGACACTTTCAAACTGTATTGCTTCTCCACCAATGATGTACTGCATTTAGTTCCAGATCAAATTTCATTCCAATAGTCAGATGCTCTGTGCCAAATTTTCTGATCTGTTTTCTCCAGAGCTGGATTGTGGAACAGAATTTCAAGCTCATATTACGTTAATACAATTTGCCCATCCCCATTTTTTATGGGTCCCCCTGGTACTGGTAACTATATGGAGTTAAGAAAAAGCAGAATTAGATCATCTTCAATCCCTCAATGGTATTTGTTTTCCTCCTTCATGTGAATGATAAGCACCACTAGCAATGGTAGAAAAACATGCTGGTAAATTACACCTCTGCAATTACTCTAAAAAAATCTATTAATGCACAGTCAATCATTGACACCTACCCTCAGCTGTACCCTGGGCAAGCTGTTAGCAAAATTATTGGGGGTCTTATTTTTCAAAAACAGAGATACATCTATCAGCTGCTACTTGACAAGTAACCTGAACACCTTCTAGTTACCTATAATCCATTTAGCCCTTATCTATACCAGTCTGTGCCTTTTGGCATAGCAACCTCACCAGCTAGTTTCCAATGCATTTTACAGCCACTTATTGCATCAGTTCCAAACTGTCTCAACTATTTAGACAGCATAGTAGTATCTGGTGCCTCTTCAGAGGAACATTTGCAGAAATTTCATGCTTTATTTTCTGTTTTACAGTCTGGAAGATAAAAGTGCAATTTGGACAAGACACAGGTTTTTCCAACCATCCATTATTTATTTGGATTTTTAAATGTCATGAGCTGGAATTCATCCATGGCACCAGCATATGGATGCTATTGCCACACTGCCACACCCCACATCTCTTACGGAATTACAGGAATTTTTATTCAAAATTGTGCACTACCCAAAATCAGTACAAGATGCTGCTACTGTGGCACAATTATTCCATGCATTATTATGTAAAGATGTTCCTTTCCATTAGTGCCCAGCTTGTGACCACACATTAAAATTTAAGCTGCAGTTGCCTACTTGTTTGGTCACTTTCCTGCAGAACCAGCCACTTCTGTTTCTGACGGACACATCTCAGTTTTTAATTGGCACCATTCTCACTCAGAAGTATGCAAACAGATCCAAACACCCTTTGCATATGCCTCTATCTCTTTAAATTCAGGACAATAAGCATGACAGTTTTATTCTCAGACAGAGAAAGAGGCTTCAGAAATTGTGTATGCCCTAAATTATTTCATATTTTTCTATACGGTTCTTAGTTTCACCTGATTACAGACCACAAAATACTGGTATCTCTTTTTAACCCTTTGGTATTCTTGGCAGAAGAAGCCACACATAACTTTCAGCATTGGGCTCTTTTCCTATCAAAATTCAAATAGAGATACATTACCAACCTATGGTGCAACATGCTAATGTTACTCTGTTTTCATTTAGCCATGGAAGAACAAAATATTGTTGATGGTTTCCCTATTACTAGCACTAAATTTGCAGCTGCGGTAGCTATCAATCCCGTGTTAAGCAAAGTTGTTTCTTTTGTGCAACATGGCGGTCAAACAAGCCTCTGGGCCATGCTTCCGATACTTTGAGAAATTATTTTGCATTACAAATTTATCTTTCTGTTTGGGATGGAGTGGTGATGTTAGCTACAGAGAACACTGCTCCCAGGTTGTAGAGCCCTCCATCCTTCGCTGTGATGTTGTGTGTTTATTGCATGGTTACCACTAGGGTGTGTCATGTACAAAAGCATTAGCATGTAGAAATATTTCCTTGCCAGACATTGATGGGCAAATGGTGAAGATTGTAATGGCCCAACAACAGTGTGACACCCATCAGGAGGCTCTGCGCACTTCCTTGTCACCGTTGACAGATCCATAGCAGCCATGGGAACAAATTTGTGAACATTTTTCAGGTCCTTTTCTAACTTTCTGTGCTTCCATATGTGGTGCATTGTCCAGCTACTTCTCCACCGCAATAACTTCAGCTTTATCAAATATTTTTGCAACAGAAGGTCTTCCATATATTAGTTACAGACAATGTCCTCCAGTTCATATCTCAAACTTTACGGTGACCAGAAAAGAAACTGACATAAGAACAGTGCTCACTTCATTGAACGGAAGAGGTGAGCTGTAACTACCAATTTTGTGTGTGCATTGTTTTGTAGTTTGCATGTGAAATTTGTGTTTGATTCAGCCATTAGAGACCACCTGGCCTGCTAATATGACACCAGTTGCATATGCAGCCTGGCGGCTGTGCCCCCTGTAGGAACTAGTGAATACACAGGCCAGAGCATCGGTCTCCACTGGCCACTTGTGCATTGCTAATTTTACTGTACTTTGTCTTCCTAGTGTGTGAACTGTTTGAGCACTAAATTAGTGTTTTCCACTAACAACAACTATGTCTCATCACTTGTCATAATGTTTTTGAGAAAAGAAATGTCATTTTGCATTTCAATCAACTCGCAAAAGCGTCCAAGCATCATTGTTTTTTTTTGGGAGAAAAGGTTTGCGGGACAATTTTTGCACAAACCTTTCTCTTCTTCAAAAGATTCTGGTGAACATATTACACACATGATTTAGGGATGTTGGTCAAATATGATTTGTGATGAGAACAACGCTGGCATGATGTGACCACCCATCCACTGTTTAACACTCTCTACTTACAAGTGACTGGTCAGATGCACATCTATTGTTCAGTGTTGTTAGTTCAAGCTGCCAGCATAATACTCCACTGTTGGTACTGATTCACTGGCAATAAAATAGGTCTCTGTACTTTTTGGATTAATGGTGTATTTCACTATTTCAAGTGCAAGTGCAAATACGGATCATTTTTATGGATGCACAAGCTAAAAATATTGTGACCAAATTGAAGATGAATATAAATAATTCCATTCAAGATTTTTTTTGCATTAAACTAACCACTGTATTATTCACTTATGTTAGATGATAGATTGAAGCAGATTCAATGATCAAAGAATATTACAGTTGTCTTGAGAATGGTGGTGTGGCTCCAAAAGGCAGTGTACTGAAGTGGAATAATACAGTAGTTTTGCTCAAGACAGTTCATTACTAATGAAAACATTCAACACAGTCATGCAAAGCCCTGGATGAGAAATTTGTCAAATATGTAAATAAATAAAAACCAAACTGTTCCTCTTACAAATATTACTATATGAAACACATTATTGTAAAAACTATTTTATCAATAATCTGGTTTCTTCCTACATAATAGTCATAACATTTTAGATATATGGCAAACCCAATATCCCCGTTATGACATGTAAGAAAAACACAAATCTTTTAACACAAGTTATGTGGAAGTGTTAACATGTAATGACAGCTGAATCTAATCTCATTTGATTTCATTTCATTTATTTGGAAACAATTTGTCACACACAGTACATTGTCAGAAGGTGTAAATATAGAAATATAAAAACAAAATTTGTCTTTCAGGATATTTTGTCTGTTGTATTCAAACCTAAAAAAAGGCATAGCCACCTGTCACCAATCTTTAACATGCCAGTTACTACCTACTAGAAACCCACACTCAGGACTCACCTCCAGCTGTTGCACTTTTTCGCCAATGCTGGCAGGGTCACACGGACAGTAGTGTTCGGTAGATTCCTGGTCCAGGAGGCACTGCAACAGCAGCATCACCACCTTGACTCTGGCCAAATGTGTTGGTGTCCAGTTCTACCAGAGACTGCTTGTGTAAGAGGTCTTTGACACCCATAAAATCTTTCTGCAGTCATCTGACAGCAGGAGTAGCTGTAAAATAAGCGTTACAGTTAAAATATCTTAGTACTGAAGTCACTCTCATAATATAAGGAAAGGATGTGAGAGAGGGTATAGTTTTCTACAATTAGCCACAGCTGATTTTAAAAAAAGTGTTGGCATAATTCAAACACTTAAAACATTTGTTGGGTCCTTTTTTAAATTGTTACATTGCAAGTGGCTTCTTTTTAAATAAGAAAAAATAAAGATGATGATTACTAGAAACAGAAAATAGAGCAGGTTTACTTATAAAGGTTTTGCTTCTTTGGTCAATGCCACATCCCCCACCCTTCATAGAGCAGAATGGCTTTTATTCATCACACCCCATTTTCTCCCATTTCACTCGCAAGTTCGATGTGTGAATAATAATTGATTATGTGCCTGTGTGATTGTCATCATTTCTAAATTAATTCTCCCATTCCACATATATAATATATACATAATATTATTGAAAAATATTTGTAAATACTTCCCAGATAACAGGATCACAGCTTTCATATAATGACTGTTGTAAGAGAAATTTAGCACATTGATTTTTCAAATACTAACCTATCATTAAGAAACTGGATAAGAAATGTGTAATGTCCAATCTCAATGAGGAACTTTAATCTCTCAGCACAGGACAGGAATGTGTAGACAAACTATTGCCCAAGTTTAACAGAATAGCCGATGACATGCTGAATAGATATGTACCCTCTACAAAAGTTCATAAGGAGAGGGAATTCCATCGTATATAATCACTGTAAAGAAACTTCTACAGAAACAGAGATTAATGCAAAATAAGTGTAAAACAAAGCATAGGGCTATAGGCAGAGAGCTGCCTGATGAAATGCATTTAAGAGCCCAATGCATGATGATTCCATTGACTATCATAACAGAATATTGTCAAATGATATCTCATAAAACCCAAAGGAATTCGGGTTGTATGAAAAGGTTGTTAGTAGCACCAAAGTTAGTGTCCAGTCCCTAGAGATGCAAACAGGAACTGAAAATGAGGGTAGCAAGCAAAAGCTGAAATGCTTAACACTTTTCAAATATGAATTTAAAAAGGAAAAACTCACGAGAATTGCCCCAGTGTAATCGTCGCGCATACAAAAAGATGAATGGAACAAGTATTAGGTATAAGTGGTATTGAACAACAGCTAAAATTGTTGAAACTAAACAAAGCTGCAGGGCTTGATGGAATCCCTGCCACATTCTGTACTGAATTTGTGGCTTAGTTAGTCCTCTTAAACCTGCAATCTATTATAGATCCTGTGAAGAGAAACCGATGCCCAGTTGTTGGAAATAGGCAGAGGTCACATCTGGCTATAAGAAGGGTAGTAGAAGTGAGCCAAAAAACTACCTTCCAATATCCTGGACATTGATTTGTTGTAAAATCTTGGCACAAATTTTGTGTTCAAAGATTATGAGGTATCTTGAATAGAATGACCTACTCAATACTAACCAGCATTGGCTCCAAAAACAGTGATTGTGTGACACCCAACTGGCACTTTTCTCAGATGAAATAGTGAACGTTTTGGTTCAAGGCAGTGAGATAGCTGTATTTTTTTATTTCTGAAAAGCATTTGAATCAGTACCACACCTATGCTTCTTGCTGAAAGTTCAATCACATGGTGTATAAAGTGAAATTTGTGACTGGATTGAGGATGTTTTGTTTGAGAGAATACAGCATGTGTTTTCAGATGAAGTCATTGTCAAATGTAAAAGTAACTTCAGGTACCCCCCAAGGAAATTTTCTGTGACCCTTGCTGTTCATGTTTTATACTAATGACCTTGGAGACAATACTAATAGTTACCTCAGAATTTTTGTAGATGATGCAGTTATCTGTAATGAAATATTGTTTGAAAGAAGCAACATAAATATTCATTCAAAACTTGATAAGTTTTCAAAGTGGGGCAAATATTGGAAACTTTGTTTGGATATGCAGAAATGTAAAATTGTGCACTTCACATATGAAAAAAAATGTCACATCCTCGGACTATGACATGAATGAGTAAGAGCTGGAATCAACCAATGCATACCAATACCTGGATGAAACACAGTTTGGTACATGAAATGGGATGATCATATATGCTCAGTCAAGAGTAAACCAGGTGGTAGACTTCAGCTGATTGGTAGAACACTATGGAAGTGCAATCAAGCTACAAAGAAAATTGCTTACAAATCACTTTTGTGACCACAAACCATTTTCTTCACATTGCAACTACATTTCCAAATGTAGACCAAATCATATATCCAAAGCAACACTAATGACTGTCAGTGCAAGGAAATATAATCAATGCTATAATTATCCCAATTTTAAAACATAACAGAAAAATGCTATGTATCTGTACAATAATTTCTCTACAATTTTTGTATTTATACAGAAAAGGTATAACTACATTTAAATGTTTATTAGTGCATGTAAAACCCAAGACATATTTGCATAACTGCATTTATAGTTCTAAATGACCTCTATTAAACTACAATTCAAAGATTGATCAATTGAATTTGACTAACTTCATTAATGTCATATAAATGGCAGTTCTTGTTATGTCTTCACTTATATCCTTTATTATAAAAACTAAATACAACTAACAAAACAAAACATAATTCCAAGAACTAAAGTTATTAAAACAAAATAGTTAAAATGACTAGTAAATGTGGCATTACCAGCATTCTGTAAAGTGTCCATTTTTGTGTGCAAAGGAAAGGGAAATGCATTGTCAGTTGGTTAGAGAGGGACATGAGTGGTGGAAGCTAGTGGCTTCTTATGCTTTGATGCTTGGCTATGCTGCACAACAAACTGTGTTTTTATAAACTGTGGTTGATATACAGCAGTAATGAAGGGATGACATGTCTTTTGGATATAAAAAAATGAAAAACATCTTGTGTCCAGTTTAATAACTGAACAACCCACTGCCCAACTTTTGAAAACAGCTGAAGAAACCAAAAGCAGAATGAGGCACCAACCAAATAAGTAGGAAAATCTGAATTCTTTAAATTTCATGTATTTCTCTCATCACATAACTACAAGCACTTACACCTAAAAATATGTACTATCATCATTGTCAGAAGAGCTAGCCAGCAGTCTAATACTTTTAATATACAAGAGGGGTTGAGACTAGGAAACAGAATCAGTTTTAATCCTCATGACCAGTTTCTTGAGGCTCTCATCACATTAGAAACTGAAATCCTACTCAAGATAGAATCATTGCATAATTCATTGCTTCTCAAAATTAGGGAACTTCCCTGCATCTTATTTCAGATTTTTGTTTTCCCTTTTGTTAATTCTCTTACTTTTCTAGTGTGAAATATGAAACAGATTGTATTGGCATAAGCTTAAGGGATAGATGGGAATGTATGGTTCCTCAATTTTTTCTGGAGAAAGTCAATCCCTTCAGTCACTAGCAGTGCCACTTTTTTACATACATGTGGTACTTTGAGCCATCAATACTTATTACAATACAACTTCCATGGTTATAGTTTAGATCAAAATGAAAGTATTAGACAATTTCAAGACATGACATGGACCCATAGCATACAACATGACACCAAATATTTGGTCACTTTAGTAAGAGGTAACTTTCTGCAGTTTCTACATCGACTGTGATAGCACCTGTCCATACGCAGTACGGTTTGGAACTGACCATTAAGTGTTTTTTTAGACAGAGCTGTAAGCATATCAACATGAAGCCCAGAACTTGAGATTAATGCATCATCTTAGAAATTATAATGACTTTAAACAAACTGTAGTAATTAAAACAGTTCACAAACTTCTAAGTGCAAGAAGCTACTGACTGCTGTACAGCTACAATTTTGGATATCTTGTACTATGAAATTATGTTCTGGCTCATGAATGTGCATACTTTATTAAAAACTGTTGATAATTAAATAGATAATAACAAAGTATCTGTTTACTAAACAGCAGTAACACAAGCAGTGAAAAGAAAAATAAATCTTGCTACTTTTCAGGACCATGGGCTCCTTCAACTGTTAGGTGGCATAAAAAGGTTGGAGCAAATGAGAATTAGCAAAGCAACAAAAGACTCTGGTGTAAGGATGGAGTCTAGAACATAGAGACAATGAAGAACAGAATTTCTGGAAAATGGGAAGCAACAACAGTTAGCAATCCTTACCACTCTTACATTGAGTGAAAGAAAATCATGTTCTTAAAGTTAACAACTTCACATCTTGCACTGCTGCTGGCCGGTTACACAGAAAAATGTTTCTGTTGCTGCTGAATTGAAGTTTCAGTTTCCTAGATATCACTGCTAAGGATATTCAACCTTTTCCATGTATTAAGCACACAGCAGCAAAAGAACTGCAACTCCTTTCCATCCACAGGACACAAATTGCTGTATTTTCTATGCTCTATTATTCACCCAGAATTATTCCGTAGAGCCCAGTATATCCAGCATCATTTGGAAGTTTTACTGCAACTAGAGAGAAAGCTCCAACTGAAGATAGCAAGCTGCAAGAACCTCCAGCAGGTAATTTCACAGGCGAAGGACATTGTCTTTCCTGTTAACAAGTTCAAGCTCTCACTTAGTAACTTAGCAACTGTGCAATCCTCGAATATTATTTCTGCAATCAAAAAATTACTGCAAAATCCATAACACAATTTAAAAAAATGAATAAATACAGGAAATCTGTCTTTTTAGTATCACCACACAGACATTTCTTAATGAACATTAAGTCTGATAACAACAGAAACAGAAGCAAAGCAGTGTTAATAATATTTTATCAAATGAAAATTGGGACAAATAAACCAGCAAGTCCTGAACATATTGTATCAAAACACTGTTTAATAATTGAAGTTCATACCAAATATACTGACAATACCATAAACTTAGACCATTCATGCAGACAGACAGCTTGTTGGTTGGCACGCCCATGTAGAATGCACCACAGTGGTTGCAGCTTAGCTTGTAAATCACATGACTTGTTTCACAGGTAGCCCTGCCTTTGATGGGATAGGTGACGTTAGTGAGCGGACTGGAGTAGGTGGTGGTAGGAGGATGTATGGGACAGATCTTGCATCTAGTTCTATTACAGGAGTATGAGCCATGAGGTAAGGGATTGAGAGCAGGGGTTGTGTAAGGATGGACAAGTATATTGTGTAGGTTCGGTGGACAGCGGAATACCACAGTAGGAGGGGTGGGAAGGATGGTGGGTAGGACAGTGAAGTAAGCCCTCCGTCTAAACTGCAACTCTTGTGTGTGTGTGTGTGTGTGTGTGTGTGTGTGTGTGTGTGTGTGTGTGTGTGTGTGTGTGTGTGCGTGCGTGTGCGTGCGTGTGCGTGTGCGTGTGCGTGTGTGTGTGTGTGTGTGTGTGTCTACTGCTGACAAAGGCCTTAATGGCCGAAAGCTAAGATTATGTGAATATTTTTATTGTGCCTATCGCGACTCAGCATCTCCAGTATATGGTGAGTAGCAATTTTCCTTCTCCGCATTGTTACATTCCATCCTGGATATTCCATTGTTTGAAGGTGCGACTTTTTTCACACTGAACTACAATACTTAGGGTTTGCACCGCCTCCAGCCTCATTTGTTGCAATCTGTGACCTGTCTGTTCCTCGCAATGTGTCTGAACTTCAGTCAGTACTAGACAAGATGACATACTACATTCAGTTCATACCCAGTGCCACACAAATTGTGGCTTCATTGCATTGTTGGCATCGCAAAAATGTATCTTTTTTTGGGCTAAGACCTGTCAAGACAGATTTTGGAAACTCAAAAATGCCTTGCTTAGTGACAGATGTTTAGTGCATTCTGACCCAGCAAAACCAGTAGTTTTGCGAGTTGATGCTTGTTCCTAAGGAATCAGCGGTGTGATTTCACACAAATTGGTTAACAAGACAGACCCATTGCTTTTGCCTAAAAGCTGCTCATTCAAACTCAGTGCAGGTATTCTCATATAGAAAAAGATGCTCTCACTATTGTTTACGGTGTGACCAAATTCCTTACCTACTACAGCTAGAAAAGCACAGACAAGAAAAGATGAACAAGTTTTACAGATCACATGAGGATTGGGGGAAACGACAGTAACAGAGAAAGAGCGGGTAGGGCCAGGACTGCTCCGGATTGCCAAGCCAAGATAGCTGCAGCTCAGTCTGGGCAAGGAAGACAGAATTTTCTGCCAACCCCCAAACAGGACAGTGAAGTTAAAGGATCCTTCCTTAAAGAGAGTGGTAAAAGCCTGCTTCATGAAAAAAACATAAAACTAAGTCAGATTCTGGGTAATGGTCTCCTGGCACCAGGGCAGTGAGTCACGGAAGCTACGAGTCTGCCACAGAGTGGCTAGTTTGGGACAGTCCAGCAAAATGTGGACCCCTGTCATATGGGTGCCAAAACAACAGTGGGATGGGTCCATGCTATGGAGGTAATAACCATGAGTTAGACAAGTATGGCCAATGGGGATCTTCTAAAGGTAGAAAGGTAGATTGCTTGTTAGAGGCCTGCATGGAGGACCTCCACAGATTCATAGTCTCCTTTATCACCCATAGTTAGTTTGGTGAAGTCATAATGAGCCACACCATATTCTGGGCACCTAAACGTAATGGTCTAATACCAACTGCAGGTCAGTTTCTGGAAAATTGTTCTCGAGAGTCAGTTTACTGGTAGCCTGTTTGGCCAAGTGTTCAGCAAGCTCATTCCCTAGGATCTAAATGTGGCACAGGTTCCAGATGAAGGTCACCAAGTTTACACATTGTTTGAGGCCATACAGGGAATCATGGATAACAATAACAAAGGTGTGGTGAGGGTAGCACTAGCTTAGTTTGCAAACTGCTCAGGGAGTGCAGGAATGGATATGCCCGAGAGCATGAGAGGTGGATACCAACTCTGCAGTGAAAACATTACAGCCATCTGGCAAGCAGAGCAGTTCAGAATGTCCTGCCCAAGTATAAGCAAAGCCTAGATGACCAGTGCCCACTGAGCTGTCAGTATAGACAACTTCCGAACTCTGGGATGCATCAAGGATGGAGAATAATTTGCAGTAGGGGGCCTTAGGATGGACCATGTGTTTTGCACATTGTGATAGGTCAAGATGAAGCTGAAGCCAAGGTATGCTCTGTGGAGGTGGGTCCAGAGGAGGCATGGAAGAGGGAAGAACTGAAGTTCAGAGGATCTACCAGATGCAGATTGCAATGGTAGTCCCTCATTGGGGCTGCCATTGCCGGAGATGGATTACCGTGTCTGGGTGGTAGTCAGATGCTTAGGGGCATTGCCAATGTGGGTAGTGTAATTGGAAAGCTGTTGATGGTGCCTGATCCACAGTGGAGAAATCCCAGCATCTATGAATAAACTCTTCACAGGGCAAGTCTGACAAGCTCCTGTTGCAAGTCGAACTCCACAGTGGTTTACTGTATCCAGTATCCACATGCTGACAGCGATGCCAAACATGTGTCAGATTCCCATAACCAAGGTGGGACTGTGCCAGGGCTTTGTAAAGTTGAAGAAAGGTACTGTGATCTGCAACTCAGCTGGTGGTACTCAGGTAGCGAAGAGTATTAAGGTGCAGTCAACACTTTTGCTTAAGCTAGCATTGATGGGGGAACCCATGTTGGCCAGGAATAAAAGGCCAGTCCTAGAAAGCAATAACTCTCCACCACATTACATGTTTGGTCATTGCGGTAAAGTTCTGGTTGTGGTTGAATGGTACAACATTGACAGAAGTATACGATGTTAGTCTCAGTGGCAGAAAATTGCAAGCCATGGGTGATGGCTCATGCCTGCACCTTTCCGATCCCATTCTCTTGGATATGGGGGATACTGTGGGAAGCACCAACACAAACCCAAAACAATAAGGTAAGACAGGAAGTCCTGGA
The DNA here is from genome assembly GCF_023864345.2 of Schistocerca serialis cubense. Lineage (NCBI taxonomy): Eukaryota > Metazoa > Arthropoda > Insecta > Orthoptera > Acrididae > Schistocerca > Schistocerca serialis. The sequence continues at coordinate 1,059,049,374 of NC_064640.1, read as the reverse complement.
TGAAAATTGGGAGTGGAGTCTGGAGACCATAATCATCTAAAGTAGCAAAGACCAGGTGCCATAAGCCCTTGCTGGTTGAAGAAGACAACCTTAAGGTGTTGACATTGGGCAAATGCTGTTCAGATGACAGTAGTGGAATGGCCTTGGCAAAAACCATCCTGGAAAAGAGGCAAAAGATCACAAAACACATGGAGCCAACACAGCTGCCAGTTCACCATGCATTCTAGCAACTTACAGAGAATATTGGTGAAACTTATTGGGCAATAACTGTCAGTCTCTAGAGGCTGCTTAAACAGTTTCAGTACTGGGACAATGATGCTCTCTCGTCATTTCGATGGGTGCATGTCCACACTCAAGATGTGATTAAAGATGGCAGGATGCATGTTTGACCATTTGGTAAGTGCCTGATCATCTGGTTGTGGATGCATTCCCGGCCTGGGGCTGTATCTGGGCAGTGGAAGAGGGCATGGACAAATTACCACTCTCAGTGGAGCATTATATGGCTCAAGTTTTAGTAAAAGGTAATTGATTTTGCTCAAACCACTCTTAAGACACAAAAGGCAGGTTGGTAATTCTCAGACTCTGATGCTTGAGCACAGTGCAGAGCAAAATGTTTGGTGATGGCATCTGGGTTGGTGCAGTAGTCAGAAACATTCAAGTTAATTCCAAGTATACCTGCATGTGTCTGGTATCCAGAGATGTCTGAAATCAGCCCAGAACTGCAGAGGAGAGAGACATGGTGCAATAATAGAAACATAGCATTCCCAGCATTCTTGCTTTTGTCTTTTCGTAAGGGGGTGGACCCAGGTATGGAGACACTTAGAGGCAATGCATTGTTCCATTGATGGGTGCCACTTATGGTTTCGGAGCACCTGCCTACACTGTAATGGCCTCTGTGATTTCTGAGGACCACAAAAGTACTGTCTTCAGTAAGGGCAGGCCCAAGGAACAGTGGATGGCTAAATCAGCTGTTGAAAGAATGACTGTAGTTGTATGCTGGACTCCCTCATCAATATCTCCATGCAGCAGGGAGCCAATGTCAACAGCAGAGGTGAAAACATCCCAGCCAGCACTGTTAGCCCATCTGGGCAGGCGTCCAGGAGTGTGACACTGAGCAAGGGACAGGAAGATTTGAAAGTGGTCACTACTACATAGGTCACTGTGCAGCCTGCAGTGGATCGATGGGTAAATACAAGGGATGCAAACGGAAAGGTCTGTGGCCGAGAAGGTTTGTGTGCCACACTGAAGTGTGTTGGGCTACCATCACTCAAGAGGTAATGGTCAAGTTGTACTGGAGAGTTTTAAAAGTCTTTACCATGGCCAGTTACCAAGGTTCCACCCCACAAAAGGTTGTGGGCATTGAAATCACCGAAGACCCGCAAAGATGGGGGAGCCGAGATACCAATGCAAACATTATGTTCTGAAGCACTTCACCTTGGAAGGGAGGTAAACATTGCAGACGGCAATAGTCTGAAATGACTATAACCAGAAAGTAACAGCCTCCAAAGAGGTGTTTTAAGAGACAGAAGTTTGTTGTACATAGTGCCTAGGACATAGTTCCAGACCCAGCCTCAAACCCTGTGATAGGCAGCAGTATTGTAATATTTCTGGTATTTGAGAAGTGCTGGGGTCCGCATTACTGAAAACAAGTGGTTTTTCGCCAAGATGGAATCACTATCAGTCCTTGTACAGACCAAATGTTGCAGCAAGAATTCCTCTGCTTGCGCTTGGCCCTGTGCTTCACCCACAGTGTAGCCAGGGAATGGAAGATTTTAGGGTTGCACCTATCTGCATTGAAAGGGGACTGTTCTTTCATAGAGACTGTTGGGGCCCAAAGACACCAGTGGGAGATAACTTCACCTGCTTCATTTGGGGCTGATCTGTCACGATGCCACCAACTCTGAATGTGGCCTATCCCCATTCTTGCCCTCCAGACTCAAGAATGCCTGCCTGGTCAGTAATCCCCTACTTGGGGTACCATGCCCCAGTCATGCATAGTACATACTGCTTGGCAAGCACAGGGAGTTTTCAGCTCGGGCACCAACAGTGTGATCCCTGTGCTCACTGAGCAGGAAGCTTCTGACCCCCACCACCACTACAATGGGATGGCTACAGTGCTGGGTTTAAAGGTGTATGACTGCATGAAAAAGAAGAAGATGTGGATGGAAGGCATAAGGTAGAGCACACTATGGATTTGGTGACATTTCCTGCACAATCCAGATTTTTTGAAATTTTGAAAACTGGTGGCAGGTGATACCCATCAATGGAGCCACATATTTATTTGATGATATGTTGTAGAATATGCCAGAAGTTGTAATTCAAGGCTATATCATGGACCAAGTCCAAGCAGGATCGGCACCAAGGAAACCATCCAATGTAGTGGCAGAGGGAGAAACAGATAGTGGAAGTAAAAGCATGCAGCACAGAAATGAAGTAATGCTGCAAAGGTTGGTGACAAGTGGTATAAAAGGACATGCTCACAAAAGAGCTGCGAGCCCCTGGGATGATAATTAATATTAGTACTGATGGTTTTACGTTGAATTATCATGATAGGTTTGGTCTGTAGTCCACTGAGTATGTATTTCTTGTTTGTGGGATCCTGCCCACTCATCTGCTATAGGGTTCCTAAGTTGACAGTACTTAACTTTGCCTTTTCACAATGAAATGTTTCAATCAATTGGTGACATGCAAATAATCAATGTCCTTCAATGTATACTAAATCACAGCTGTATCTTTGGATCACGACTCATCATCTTGTGCAGGACTTCTAGTGTGGCCAAAGCTAGCTGCAGCAGCGGTTATATTCTCTTTGTATAGGTGCCACTCCTGTCGTGGTGTCATCCTAGTCAGTATTTGATTGGCTGACCATCTCACAACCTTCTCTGTTGTTACGTTCCAGGCCAATATGCCGGCACTTGACGTTACACCAGAACATTTCTCCTCCTCCTCCTCCTCCTCCTCCTCCTCCTCCTCCCCCCCCCCCCCCCCAAAGTGAAGGACCATCATCGTGTAAGTGGTGCAACAATGGTGGGGGAGGATGGAGGGTAGATGCAGTGCTGGAGCAGAAGCTGTGACTGCTGGGGATGTCAAGCTTCCAGTCGTACCCTGCCATCTGGCCTTCACTCAGGCAGAAACGTGCACCAGAGGAGTACTCGTCCAAATCTGGAGGACAATAACTGGAGAGGGAGGACGTTGACTTCTGCAATGTGGATGGGCCCAGCTCTATCGGAAACACAAAAGGTAGCAGAGGAGGTGAAGGCTTTGTCCCCATGGGGTTTTCCCACAGTGTCGTGATGACACCCTCTGGTGGCCATTGTGTCCATGCTGTCTTCTGGATCTGTGAATCTGGGGGAAGAGACACAGAAAGATCATCATGCACATGACAGTGGCAAAGTTGATTCTGATGTTGGCACTGCAAACCGTTTGGACCTGAAAGGAGACACATGCAAGCACCAAGTCGATGAACAACCTTACCTCACGCCCACAGTCTGCTGCCACTAAAAACCATGTGAAGGACAATATCATGTGGCATGAAGTGATTCTTGCTGTCTTCCTTCAATGATGGATGTGCAGTAGGGTGGAGCAGTGTCCTATGGTGGTGGCTATGAAGAAATTCTGCCGGCAATGGTCCAAACGATAGGAGGCAAGAAACAATTACAATGCTTGATCCCTGGCGTGCGCGGAGTGAAGTTTAGCCATCTGCTGCTTGAACATTCTGACAAAATGTTCAGAGTCACTGTTTGACTGTGAATGGAATGATGCACTAGTTAGACGCTGTATGCCGCTGCATTCACAGTGTGTTTCATATTCATTTAACATGACCTGATATCCATTGTCTGACACTATTACTTCAGGTAAACTTTTGAGGGAAAAAATTGAGGAAAAAACCTGAATCGTTCTATGTGATGCTGTCGAGTTCATTGACACAGCAAAAGGAAACTTGCTATAAGAGTCTATCACAATCAACCAACAAATGCTCCAAAATGGTCCCGCAAAGTCTACGGGCACACATTGCCATGGTGATTACAACTTAAGCCAAGCAGAGAATTTTTGTGGCAGAGTGGACTGATTTTCCACATATGCATGACACTGTTACTTCATCTGTTCTATTTGGGTGCCCATACCTTGCCAAGTACAGTGTCTGTGTGCTAACTGTTTCATATGAACAATCCCCCAGTGGCCATGGTGAAGTAACTGCACACTTTCTCCCCACCACCACCACCACCACCACCACCACCACCACCACCCACTCTTAGCTTTGGCGACCAGTACATGTGACTTGCCACTGTCATTTTGAACAAGAATCACATCTTTCTGTACAGCATGGCTATGCTGATGTGCGAAGCGTTGGTGCACTATAGTGTTCTTTATGCTATGCAAGGAATGAGGGCAAGATATGTGAACATATTTTAGCAAAATGCTCAAATCTGAATCAACTTCCATGGCCTGTGCAATTTTCCTATAGTTCACTAGAAATGATTGAAGCAATTCAGAATCCTGAACATCAATGTGACAACAAAATGCAGCAGAAGTGTCAAATTCTGGATCAGGGGCAATTGGAAGACATGAAAGTGTGTCTTCATTACCATGTAGAGCCATCTGATGATATACAATCTCATATTGGTATTGGGACAACAACAGAGCCCATCTTTGTAATTTTTGGGCAGTTCATACAGGAGCTGGTTTTGTCAGATGAAATGAGGACTGCAAAGGCTTGTGATAAATTACCAAGAAGAATTTTCTGCCATACCAGTAATGGTGGAATTTGGTTGGCACCATACCCAATACCAAAAGCCTCTTTTTCGATTTGTGAATAGTTACACTGAGCTTTGGACAACAATTTTGATGTGAAAGCAGTAGGCCTGTCTTTGTCACCAATTATGTGCAAAAGCACTGCACCTATTCCGTAAGAGGATGTGTCAACTTGCAATACAACTGGTTTGCCAGGATAGAAGTGAGCTAAGCATCGATCACTGAGCAATGCATCTAAGTTTTTGAAAAGTTACATGGCACCCATCTGTGCAAACGAAGGGGACATTCTTGCAACGCAATGGAGTTGCAATTTGTGCAGCATCCTGTATGATCCAAATAAAATAGTTCATTTTCTCTAAGACCGATTGCAATTCTGTGGCATTGGAAGGAACTGGCAAATCTTGTATGGGTAACAAATGTGGCTGAAGAGGATATACATGTTGACTGTTTATGGCATGACCGAGATACTTAAACTCAGTTTTCATATATATATATAAAAAAAAAAAACAAAGATAATGTGACTTACCAAATGAAAGCGCTGGCAGGTCGAAAGACACACAAACACACACACAAAATTCAAGCTTTCACAACAAACTGTTGCCTCATCAGGAAAAGGGAAGGAGAGGGAAAGACGAAAGGATGTGGGTTTTAAAGGAGAGGGTAAGGAGTCATTCCAATCCCGGGAGCGGAAAGACTTACCTTAGGGGGAAAAAAGGACGGGTATACACTCGCGCACCCACACACACACATATCCATCCACACATATACAGACACAAGCAGACATCTCACAAGCAGACATATTTAAAGACAAAGAGTTTGGGCAGAGATGTCAGTCGAGGCGGAAGTGAAGAGGCAAAGATGATGTTGAATGACAGGTGAGGTATGAGTGGCGGCGACTTGAAATTAGTGGAGATTGAGGCCTGGTGGGTAATGGGAAGAGAGGATATATTGAAGAGCATGTTCCCATCTCCGGAGTTCGGATAGGTTGGTGTTGGTGGGAAGTATCCAGATAACCCGGACGGTGTAACACTGTGCCAAGATGTGTTGGCCGTGCACCAAGGCATGTTTAGCCACAGGGTGATCCTCTTACCAACAAACACCGTCTGCCTGTGTCCATTCATGTGAATGGACAGTTTGTTGCTGGTCATTCCCACATAGAATGCATCACAGTGTAGGCAGGTCAGTTAGTAAATCACGTGGGTGCTTTCACACGTGGCTCTGCCTTTGATCGTGTACACCTTCCGGGTTACAGGACTGGAGTAGGTGGTGGTGGGAGAGTGCATGGGACATGTTTTACACCGGGGGCGGTTACAAGGATAGGAGCCAGAGGGTAGGGAAGGTGGTTTGGGGATTTCATAGGGATGAACTAACAGGTTACGAAGGTTAGGTGGACGGCGGAAAGACACTCTTGGTGGAGTGGATTTCATGAAGGATGGATCTCATTTCAATCAAGGTAAGTCTTTCTGCTCCCGGGATTGGAATGACTCCTTACACTCTGCCTTAAAACCCACATCCTTTCGTCTTTCCCTCTCCTTCCCTCTTTCCTGATGAGGCAACAGTTTGTTGCGAAAGCTTGAATTGTGTGTGTATGTTTGTGTGTCTGTCCAGCACTTTCATTACTTTAGTCCTGCATCAGATAACACATGAAACATAGCACGCAAATTTGCAATGTGTTCTTCAGGTGTGCTACAACAATGCTGTCCAAGTTAGTTTGAACAGTATGGCACTTGTGCAGTCAGCTGTTCTAAATACCATTGGAAAATGGTGGGTGCAGAAGCACTGCCAAAAGGCGAATGCATGTATTTAAATAGACCCAAATCAGTATTCACTACACACACCTTTTGAGATTCTTCATCAAGCAGTATTTGAAGATACTTGTCATGCAGATAAGTTTTTGAAAAGTAGCGAACAGTACCAAATCTGTCCACGAGTTCCTCTGGCTGTGGCAATGGATAAAAATCAATCACAGTTTGTTGGTTATCGGCAGACGTAAAGTCAACAAAGAGGCAAATGTGACCTGAAGGTTTGGTGATCAAAACCAGTGGACTTGCCCACCAACTAGCATGTATGGGCGCCATACCTCAGCAATCTTGTAATTCTTCAACTTCAGCAGCCACATAGTTGTATAATGCAATGGGAACAGTTCTGTCCCAGAAAAATTTCAGCTGTGTGTTGTCTTTTGTAGTAATATGCACAACAAAATTGTTAGCCTTGCCTAACCCTTCAGAATAGAGTTCAGGAAATTCTTTCAACAAGCTAGCTACACTGTCTTTCTGCATTGAATAGAGTCACTGACAACAAATTGTCCTGAATTTTAAAGCTAAACAAATAAAACGAATCAAGGACAAATATGTTCTCACATTTACGCAATTGTAGAACAGTGAAAGTCACAGTTCGCATATGTGATCGATAAATGGCACACAAAGTACATTTTCCAAGAATGGGAAGGTCTTGTCCATTATAAGCTGTTAGGTGCATGCTAGTTTCAGATAGGCATGGAGAGCCTCACAGTTCATGTTAAGATTCAGCAATGTAACACAAGCACCCATGTCAAACTGAAATTTCACATGTTTACCAATAAGATGCAAATGAACAGAAAGCTTGTTGGTGTGGCGTAGTTCTGAAGTAACTGCTTGTTTGATAGTTTTGCTGATGCCTGCAGTAGGTTTTGAGTACACTGCATTGATTACTTGTGAAACTAGATTTTTGTGAAGGGGCCAAATTCTTATATTTGTTCTATTGCAAACATAGAGATTGCACATGTCCTTTCTTGCCACAAGCAGGACACTGATCTTTTCAGGAGGGGCAGTCTTGGCGTTTGTGCTGTGAACAACACTGAGGGCAAGACTTAGTTCTGTTTGCCTGTGTAGCCGCAAGCTGCTTACGCAGTGTGGAGCGTTGTTTACTCCGTGTGATGGGCACAAGCTGTTGCCGGATTGGCAAACAAGGAACTCAACCCGACAAATAGCTGGCTGCTCAAATTTATCAGCCAATGGTCACCTGAATCTTACTTATCTAGTATTTGCACTGCCTGGTGAAATGATGAAATGATGGACCCGACTGTATCAAAATATGTTCTCCGAGTTTGACATCAGGCATCACGTAACATAACATCTGAAATGAAGTTTTAGCTGCTACCACATTCACTTGTTGGTCATAATAGTTAGTGAATCTGTAACCTGTTCACAAGGAAGTTCACTCTGCGTGGAATTAGGGAACAACTTCCAAGATAAATGGAACACTGCACTTCCTACCATTAGGGATGTTTCACAGTACCTGGTACATTGTAAGCAATTACGTGGCCTTCAAACTGTTGCAACCACTTGAGCCATTCACCTTCCTGTTCATGAAACTGGCAAAAAGGCAGAATAGCTATAGGTGTTGGGGTTGGAGGTGCTCGTTCTGTCAGGTGCACAGCAATGGACATTAGCTGCTGCACTGTGTCGAGCAGTGTAGACTTTTGCATAGTCTGGAACTGAAATATCCCTCTGCCACACACCATCAGGTGGCTTGCAGAGTATGGATGTAGATGTATATGTAGATCTGCATTAGCTGCATTTCATTTAACACTGGTTGCTGTGGAAACTGAGCAGGTGGTGGGATAGATAAGGTGGGCATTTTGGAACAGAGAAATGCAAGAAACAGACAAGGCAAGCAAGAAAAATAAGTACAAAAGCAAAGAAAATATCTGCAACACCCACCTGAAAACACTGATTAGCAAGTAGCACACCTGCTAGACAAGAGAGAGAATTAAGGTGTCAGCAAACCACAAAAGAAAATTCTGTGGCCACCAGCCACTGGGTTTCCTCCCGTAACTTATTGGCAATGTTGGATCCTACCCACTTGTCTTATATGGGGTTCCTAGGAAGCTGTTTTCTCAGATTACTAGACAATATTCAAGCAAATAATATTAAGGGAATGTATTACAGTAAATTAAATTGACAATAATTTGCCTTTTCACAGTGAAGTATCGCAAGGAATTGGTGCCACGCAAATAATCAATGTCCTTCGATTTATAGAATTTCCATGCAAGTAAAAAGTATAGGTCACAAGTCATGGCTTAATTAATGGATCATGGTTCGTCTTCTAGTGGGGCACTCTAGTTCAGCTGAAGCTAGCTGGAGCAATGCTTATATTCTCTTCATAAAAGTGGTGCTCCTGCCGTGTTGTCCTAGTCAACATTCTATTGGATGAAGTCGTCTCACCGTCAGTTCAACAAAAATTTCATATCCTTCTGACAAAATCATAAAAGGTCATGCAATGCCCATAAATGGGTTCTTAATACACAATTAAGTCTGATATTTAATCTGCTGTTCATCTGAGAAAAACTAATTTAATCATTCATACAAATATTTCAAGTGCTAAACAACTTCTTGAATACATATTGTTCCTATTTCAAACCGTTTCTCTCTGAAAAAGGCTTTTGTTGTTGGGAGCCATGAAAGCCACTAGAGTGCTGGAAATTATGTTAATTTTTGTTCTTTCTTTCAAAGAAGAATTTTTTTATGAGAAGTTAAAATATTTATTTATTTATTTGTCTTAAAAGGTTAAATTAAGATCTTCGTAGAAATGCTGCTTAAATAATCTGCCCGAGTGTCACAATAGTAGATGGCTGAGTGATGCAGGCTACTGTGGATGCAGGAGCAATGGCTAACAAATGATGGTGCAGTTGGAATGGCCCGCTAGAGTCACACCTCGTGCAGTTTTTCTCTCACTGTTGACTTTGCCACCTGCAAAGCTGTTGTATAGCCTATTATAAACACTGTCTTTTTCACTGTTGGTGGCACATTTATTCTGTCTGTCTAAATTAGTAACTGAAAGTGAGGAGTAATATTTTGCTTTACACAAGTTAATCTTTTTAATCTATTTTCTTGAATCATATGAAAATAGTAACTTTCATGTTGTGGAACCATTGAGTGATCTTCACAGGACCACAGCTTTTGTATGAATAAATATGACAATTATTGTTAGGATGCTTCTTTCTCCTACACTGAATTAGAAAACATTGAGAAAATGCTCTGCCTTCAACATTCTAGCATTTCTTAACTTCCTTTATCCCTAAATACACAGCAGTTGCAGTGGCTATAGTGGCACACTAGTGAAGTAATGTTAATCCTATAACCAACAATCATGTGTCAAGATTTTTAGCTATATGGGAACCAAACTGTAATTTGCCACAGAAAATAATTATCATGTCTACATCTACCAAGCAATGAGAACTGGGGATTGGAGAAGCAAAATAATACATTTCTACTCATCATAAAGATGACAATGAGTCACAGACAAGCACAATGAAAAGATTCTTACGATTTTTTTCTGCCGACACATTCATCAGAAACGAAAACACAGTTTCATTCACTCCAGCAAGCACACCTCATGCACATGACTGCAATCTCTGGAAGCACGTAATGAATTACCACTCTCATGTTGAACACAAGCAGCAACATGCAGGGGGGCGGGGAATAGAAATGGCTATGGCTAGCAACATGCGGGTAAATGGAGGGGGTTTGCTCTGTCTGCTGCAGCATGAAGGGACTAGAGGGAGGCACGAAGACTGCCATGTGCAGAGTCAAGGGATTGTAGGGCAGGGTGTGGGCAAGACAAGTGGAAAATGAGAGAAGCAGGTAATTGGGAAGGAGAGAAGAGTAGGTGTGTTGGCACAGGATGACACACAATGAGGGTAAGATAGTACAAACTGGGAGGAGGCATTAGGACAAAGGGGGGGGGGGGGGGGGGGAGATATTGTGGGTGGGTGGGGTTAGCGGAGGAAGGTGGTGTGTGGACTGTACCTTTTCCCTTCCTTGCTTCTCTCATTTGCTGCAGCCCCCCCTCAACACTGCCACTGCCGTATCTGGCAGTCTTCATGCCTCCATCTAGTCCCTGAACTCTCCACCAGACAGCACTCGTATCTTCCATAATTGTATCTTGCAGTCACTTCCCCTCATGCCTACACCCAACTGCTGCTCTCATTCAACATGACATACGCACACTGACGTGAACTGACAGAATTGGCAGTTATGTGTGTGTCACATCTGCCTGTAACTATTTATGTAGGTTATTCACTAACTAATATTCCTATATTTTTTGCTTGCTGCATATTTATTGGGCCGAGTTAGAATTCAGTTTCAGTACTGGTCACCATTCATATTACATGTATTATTTTCTATATTGTTTTTCCTCACAATGTACGGACTTGTGCCAGTATTCTGTACAGCAACTATTTTCTATTGGTAAAAGCTAACGTGCTCTGCTCATTGGGTTCATCATCAACAACAATCAATGATAGGAAGACCTACCTACTGTCAACTAACTGCTCCTACAGTTAAGATAAAATGGCTTTTCTTTGAATTTTGTCACCTGTCGTGAACATTTATGGAATCTATCTTCAGCACAGCTTTGACTGTATAAAGGTGTTCATCACTGCGCGCGCACACACACACACACACACACACACACACACACACACACACACACTTCCAATGTCCACTAATTGCTATAGAATCAATTGTCAAGCAGTAACACAACAACCTGCATTAGTAATGAAGTCAGTACTATTCACAGTCTCAGGATAATGGCTACGACAGGACACCCTCAGTGTGTCTGATTACACAGTTCAGTTTCTCCACTTCTTAATGCTTTGAGAGAACATACCAAGCATCCAAGTATATTACAACCTGTATCATTATTATGCAGTGCAAATAAAAATTTAAGGATGTTATCACTCTTCATTTCTCAATGACCAAAGGATAAATAGTTTAATCTTTGAAAGGAGCTAGTGATGGGAGATGCCGAATTCTGTTGAGCAAAATGTATTATTACTCAAATTGTAACAATATTGACTGTATCAAAGGGGAAATTCTGTCAACAAAAGAACAAAATTACAAGGAGGCAGAAAGACTGTCACTATTTACCTATAAGTTTTTTTTGTTTTTTTTTTTTTTTTTGTTTTGGTTTTAGGGCACAAAACTGCTATGGTCATTAGCGCCCGGTCCATGACTTAGGAACCAGTAAAAAATGAAAATGGAAACCAGCAGCAATGGGAACAAAAAACAAAAAATTGGCGAAACTAAAAGCAGAAAGAAAGCTTAAAAATCCACTTCAGAAAGGGGTTGGTTGTCCCCAAAGTAAAAAAAAAAAAAAAAAAAAAAAAAAAAAAAAAAAAAAAAAAAAAAAAAAAAAAAAAAAAAAAAAGAGAGAGAGAGAGAGAGAGAGAGAGAGACTTCAAATGACTGACGTCATCTCACTGGCACTAATATACTCGAGAACGCGATTGGCCGAGCATGAGTCATCTGCTAAAATTGACGATATATCAGGCAACAGCTGTAGATGGGCGAGTAACGGAGTAAAATAGGGGCACTCAAAAGTGTCTTACTGTCCTCAGCTGAGAGCAGTGGGGACAGAGTGGGGGAGGATCTTTGCTTAAAAGATGTCGATGGCTAAAAAGACAGTGCCCTATCCGCAATCTACTTAAAATTATCTCCTCTCGATGACGCGTTCGGGAGGAAGAGGTCCAAGCACAGGTAAGAGATTTCACATCCCGCAATTTTTATGGGGAAGTGTCGACCATTGGGCATGCCATAAAAGAACAACACAACGATATAAAATGCTCTGTAGATCGGCAAAGGGAATCGATTGAATAGCTGGCCGAAGAAGAGAGACTGCGGCCTTGGCAGCTATGTCAGCCACCTCATTTCCACAGATACCAACATGTCCCGGGAGACAGAGGAATGCAACCGAGATGCCCCCCAGGTGAAAGAAGCACGGACAGTCCTGAATCTGGTGGACCAGATGGTGGACAGGGTAGAGAGCTTGGAGACTGACGAGAGAGCTGAGAGAATCTGAACAGATAACATACTGTATCCGCTGATGTTGGCGAATGTATTGGACAGCCTGGAGAACATCGTAAAGCTCCGCAGTATAAGCCGAACACTAGTTGGGAAGCCGAAATAAATTGGGGGTGTCGCCAACAATATAGGCACTCCCTACACCTAAAGATGTTTTTGAACCATCTGTGTAAATAAATGTGGCTTCCTTCATTTGTGCATATAGAGCAGCAAATGCCCAATGATAAACAAGTGAAGGGGTACCATCCTTGGCTAATTGACAAAGGTCAATCTGATCTGGGGACGGAGCCAAGGTGGTGCTGTACCCCAAGTTGTCAAGAAGGTTTTAGGAAAGTGGAAGGAAAGAGAATGGAGCAGTTGACGGAAGCGGACTCCCGGTGGTAGTAGGGAGGAAGGGCAGCCTGCATACCCTACATCCAAGGAGGCATCGAAAAAAATGTCATGGGCTGGATTAGCAGGCATGGAAGAGAAATTGCTAGCATAACGTCTTAGAAGGATAGATCGCCGATCGGACAGCAAAGGTTCAGCAGCCTCAGCATAAAGGCTTTCCACAGGGCTGGTGTAAAAAGCTCCAGACACTAAATGTAATCCATGGTGGTGGATAGTCGAGACGACGAAGAACAGACGGCCGAGCAGAGGAGTAAACTGTGATTCCATAGTCCAATTTCGAGTGAACTAAGGCGCGATAGAGGCAGAGAAGGACCACTCGGTCCGCTCCCCAGGAGGTACCATTCAGGACACGGAGGGTGTTGAGGGATCGCAGACAGCGAGCACGAAAAATAGGAAACGTAGGAGGACCAGCACAGTTTTCTGTCAAACATAAGACCCAAGAATTTAGCGACGTCCGAAAACGGAAGGTTGACAGGTCCTAGATGGGAGGAGGGTGGACGAAACTCCATACGTCGCCAAAAATTAACACAAACGGTCTTACTGGGAGAAAAACGGAAGCCGGTTTCGGTGCTCCAAGGATGGATGCGATCGAGACATCCTTGAAGACGACGTTCAAGAAGTATGGTCCATTGAGAGCTGTAGTAGATCACAAAATCATTCACAAAGAGGGAGTCCGAGACATCAGAAAGGTGACAATCCATAATTGGATTTATGGCAATGGTAAACAGTACAACACTTAGCACAGAGCTCTGGGGTACTCTGTTTTCTTGGGAGAAAGTACAAGAGAGAGTAGTGTTCACCCGCACTCTGAATGTGCACTCTGCCATAAATTCGCGAAGAAAAAGTGGCAGCCGACCTCGAAAGCCCCAAGAGAACAGTGTACAGAGGATGCCTGTCCTCCAACAGGTATCGTATGCTCTCTCCAGATCAAAAAATATTGCTACTGTTTGGAGTTACCGGAGAAAATTGTTAATGATGTAAGTGGAGAGAGCAACAAGATGGTCAACTGCAGAAAAATGCTTTCAGAAACCGCATTTGGGCAGGTGTTTAAAGACTGCGGGCCACCAGCGACCAAGCTAAACGGCAATTTACCATACGCTCCAAAACCTTACGTACACTACTCGTGAGAGAAATGTGGCGCTAGCTAGAGGGGAGATGTTTGTCCTTTCCAGGTTTCGGAACAGGAACGACGATAGCTTCCCGCCATCATCTGGGAAAAGTTCTGTTGGTCCGAATTCGATTATAAAGGCGACGGAGGTAACGCAGACTATGGGTTGATAAATGCAGCAGCATTTGGATGTGGATACCATCCGGTCCTGGGGCTGAGGAACGAGAAGAAGAGTGCATGTTGGAGTCGCCGCATGGAGAAAATAGTATTATAGCTTCGAGATTTTGAGAGCAGAAAGCGAAAGGTTGCACTTCGGCTGCACGTTTCTACGGGAGAAACGCTGGTGGGTAATTTGAAGAGTTTGAAATGTCAGCAAAGTATTGACCCAATGAGTTAGAAATTCCGACGGGGTCCACTATTGCATCATGCACAACAGTGAGCCCAGAGACTGGGGAGAAACTAGGCGCGCCAGATAACTGTCGAATTCGACTCCAAACTTCCGAGTAGGGAGTGAAGGTGTTCAATGATCTAGTAAAGAAGTCCCAGCCTGCCTTCTTGCTATCGCGGGTGACGTGACGGCATCGCGCACGGAACTGCTTATAGCGGATACAGTTGGCCAAAGTAGGATGGTGGCAGAAAACACGAAGAGCATGTCGCCGCTCATGTATTGCGCTACGGCATGCCTCGTTCCACCAAAGAACTGGGGGGTGCCAGACAATTCGGAGGTGCATGGTATTGAACGTTCCGCAGCTGTAAGAATAACGTCTGTGATATGTGTGACCTCATCGTCAACGCTGGGATAGTGACTGTAATCTAATGTCGCTAGAGACAAAAAAAGTGTCCAATCGGCTTCGCCAAACTTACAGTGTCGCACGCGCATATATGGCAGTTGAGGCTGCAGTCTAAAGACACATGGAAAGTGGTCACTCGAGTGAGTATCATCAAGGGTGAACCATTCAAAGCACCGAGCTAGGTGGAACAGTACCGACCGAAAGGTCCAAATGAGAGAAATTTGTCGTGGAGGCAGACGAAAATGTAGGGTCTGCAGTGTTGAGGCAAACTAGATCCGCTTGGTGGAAAATGTGTAGTAATAGTGAGCCACGTGGACAAGGATGTGGAGATCCCAAAATCGGGTGGTGGGCATTGAAGTCCCCAACCAGCAAATAGAGGGTGGAAGCTGACGAAGAAGATGAAGGAGATCAGCTCGGTCCATTGGTGTGGACGATGGAATGTATACAGTACAAAGAGAAAAGGTATATCCAGAAAGGGAAAGACTGACAGCGACAACTTGGAAGGAAGTGTTTAAGGGGATTGGGTGATAATGGAGAGTATCATGGAGAACAATCATGAGTCCTCCATTTGCTGGAGTGCCTTCAACAGAGGGGAGATCAAATCGGACATACTGAAAATGGGGGAGAACAAAGTGGTCATGGGGACGCAGCTTTGTTTCCTGAAGACAGAAGATGACCAGCGAGTAGGATCATAAGAGGATTGACAATTCATCCCGATTGGCTCGAATGCCGCAGATATTCCAGTGGATAATGGACATAGGGTGAACAGAAAATGGAAGAATGTGAGCAATATTGCCGTCAACTCAACGACTGCTCAGAGCTTGTGACTGACAACATGGAGTGGCATTCAGCTGAAGGCAGAAGATACTGATCCATAGGTTGCTCAGGAGCAGCTCCTGCCACCAGCGATCGGCCGGTCGATCGGCCTCCAGCAGTGCGCCGCGGCGACACATAGGACAGCCGAGTGCAATTTCCGACAGGTGGCGCAGTAGATGAGACACGCCTTGGCGGACAAGGAGATGAACTGGGTTTCTTATTAGCCTTCTTGGGAACATGATGTTTAGATGAAAGAGGAACCGATGGTTAAGAAGTTGGGGTACATAAAAAATCTTCACGCGTAATCTCTTTTTTCGAAATCCTGGGGTCTGACTTTTGGGCTCGAGATTTAGCAGAACATGATGAAGGGTGAGCCTTACAGTGGGCAGGCGAAAGTGGTGAGGTTGAACAGGTGATCTTCATGCTGTCTGATCTGACAACCGTGGTACTAAGGGTGAGGTCACAAGTCTGAGTGGCCCCCTCATTTCTTGGCCGAGGAGAAGCAAGGACAGTGCTGTATTTTCCTGTCTGAGGCACGGTGGGCTGTCAACTGGCAAATAATTTTCGAGCAGCAAAGGTCAACACCTTTCCCTTCACTCTCATTTCCTGAATGAGTCTTTAAAAATGGGGCAATCTCGAGAGGAAGCAGTGTGGTCACCCATACAGTTGATGCAGTGAGGGGATGGAGGTGGACAAGCACCCTCATGGGCATCCTTGCCACAAGTAACACATTTGGCCAGATTCGAACAGGACTGGCTGGTGTGATTGAACCGCTGACACTGATAGCAACGCGTAGTGTTTGGGACATAAGGGCAGACAGATATTATCTCATAGCCTGCTTTGATTTTCGATGGGAGTTGAACTTCGTCAGATGTCAAGAAGACGACGTGGGTTGGAATGGTGTTCGTGTCAACCCTTTTCACAACTCTATGAACAGCCATAACGCCTTGTCAGACAGGTAGTACTGAATTTCTTCGTCAAACAATCCATCGAGGGAGCGTGTATTAACGACTCCACGTGATGAATTTAAAGTGCGGTGCACTTCAACCCGGACAGGGAAGGTGTGGAGCATTGAAGTACGCAGCAATTTTTGTGCCTGGAGGGCACTGACTGTTTCTAACAACAGGGTGCCATTCCGTAATTTGGAACAAGACTTTACAGGACCTGCAATTGCGTCGACACCTTTCTGAATAATGAAAGGGTTGACCGTGGAGAAGTCGTGACCTTCGTCAGACTGAGAAACAGCAGGGAACTGTGGCAACGATGGAAGAACTGACTGTGGCTGAGACTCAGTGAACTTACACTTGTGAGCAGACATAGTGGAAAGTGAGGAAACCATTGCGGAAGAATCCCCCATGATTACCGGCGTCTCCAATGGCGCGCTCCTCCCTTGTGGGGGTCCCCTCTGAGGGCACTCCCGCCTTAGGTGATTGTTCACACCTCAGGGCACACCTCTCAACAAACGGATGGAGGGACCAATCGGCACTTTTGGAAGGTATCAGCTCGGGTAATCATCCCTCCCTGGGTACGTACGTGTCCTACCTGTCTACCCGGGGTGGGGAATTACGCGTTAACCCATCACCGGCTACGCACAAGAATGCGTGGGTCGGCCTTCAGACACGCACAGGGAGGAAGAAAGAGAAAGGGAAAGAAAAGAAGAGAAGTCTCAAACGCCACAGCAGAGAAAAGGGTAAAGAGAAGGGGTAAGGAAAATAGAAGGACAAAGGAAGGATGAAGACATAGAAGCAAGGAAGGCAGAGAATGCGGTACATTTACGAGTGTCCGTCTCCGGACGTAGGCACAAACCATCCTCCCAGATGGGGAGAAAGGGAAGGAAAGAGCCAGGGGTGAAGGGGAGGGGGGGGGCGAAGATGGGGGATGCGGAAGGATGCGGAAAGGGAAGGTATGCAGCCAGGAAAGGAAGGAAGGCCACATTAGCTCGGGGTCCCGTGCTCGCTATGCACGTATCCACAAAAGAGTTGTGGACCCCCCTGGGGGGTTACCTATAGGTGATGTTCACTGACTGAAAGTAAAAAAAATTATTCCTCTCTTTAGGTGATATTAGCAACATTCATAAGAAAGACAGAAATGTAAGTTGAAGTTTAGAAATGGAGGAATACTCTCAGAGCCCACAATCTGAGTGGCTCACCTCTTGTGCAGATATAGGAGGTCACATAAATGGGGATGTCACACAGGGAGGTGGTCAAAGACTGCAATAGAAGAAGTGTTTTGTCCAATCTCTAGTTGTGATTTTTTATAAATATATGATTTTCATGGCCCCATAAGGTGTGACCCCAAGCCTGGTGCCACAAATGTGAAACATTTTTGGCACAAACTGGTGAGTTTCCCTTTAGTTTCAATAAACAGGCAAAATCAAATTAATGCAATTTTTTCTGTAAGTAATGCTACTGTTCCAGATTCATAAATAAATAAATAAATAAATAAATAAGGGTGAAGAATGACACAAAGAATAAAATGTTAAATATAGTTTTGCATTTGGTAATTTGACACAGTTGAAGCTAGTTTCAATGAAATATACCATGTAGAAAATTATGTACACAAAAATGAATATTTTAATGTGATTAACACACGACAGCTTACATGGTAATCTACAGAACTCCATACTTACATGGACTGTTTCTCCACGATGCAGTAAGTACTGAATTGTGCCAGTTGCTGGTGTATTCCACCATTCCAGTTAGGGAAGTTAAGATCTCAAATCATCACTTCAATCTGGCACTGTTAAGCTGAAGTTAACTACTCATATTCCTGTGTGAACCTGTCATTCTCTGTGACTGCATGCACCACTTTTTGAATATGCTTGTGCTGCACCATTGCCTGCATTAGCTTGCAAAGGCAGTGGTAATTAGTGATTATGTCAAGGACATAAACTTCTTGTTGGACTTTTCCATGAAGACATCTGCAAGAAACAAAATGGTCACAATTTTTAACTCTGTGTTACAATTGATGAACAGAGGCAAAAGTGCTACAGCACAAGCCGACAGTTAACATTATTTTGCATTTTTAGCACCCTCACGGAAAAGTGAGGGAGATAGCTCCAGAGTGATTTGTGTCTCCAACTGTGATCAGGGCAACGCACTTGATGTACATAATTTAACATGCCTGTCAACATGCCTTAGAACATCACTTTGAGTTCAGATAAGTTGCCCATGTTCCTTTGTGGGAAGACAAGTTGTAAGCACAGGGAAACAGGTGTACACCAAAGCTGCAGCATTGTAACATTCAACCACTTTCTTGACACAAAAACAGTGATGATCTAACACTTGGTAGTTGCCACACAATGGACAACCCAACTGGTAACCAAAGCTTATGTACTGAGGCTCTCAAATACTTTGACAGGAATGTGAGAAGGAGTTGCGATATCTGCAGTGACACAGATGGTACACAGCACACATTATTGCATCTATAAATCTACAAGTTGGGCAAAATAAAACTGGTCTGAGATACACTCACAGTAGGAGTGTCACAGGATTGACCTGATGGTAATATACTGCTGTGCTCGAAGAATTGAATAAGTCACTTACAACAGCTCTGCCTGAGGACTATCAGATATTCAGTTTCCCACAATCTTCATGTGCCCTGGTACTGAGCAGATTGAATCCTACTCCCCAGTAGTTTCAGTTGAGGATGGAATGCTGGATTAACTGATTTACTGTGTTCAAATGTTGGACAGAGTGAAGATCACTCAGATTCCAATATAAAAGAAATTTAGCAATGGAAGATAGGCTCATGTGCTCCAGAGACCACAAAACTGAACTTACATATACTCTTGGTCCTCACACAAAAATGTCAGAAAATACTACATTAAAGCAGAAGCAATACCACAATCTCTGCTGTGAAGCACTGAATCTAAAATAACATTGAGTGTCTGCCGCATCCAGGGTAGCAGATGGTTAGAACACTGGATTTGGGGTTATAAATGCTCTACACAAGCTGACTCGAAGCATACACTACAGACAGATCCTTAACAGAATTGTGATTCATGGACGGTTGGAGAAATGCAGCCAGAGATGGATGAGCAACAGTATGGCATGCAGATGAAGTTGGAGGTGTGAGGAACAATGTGCTTGTTGCACCATGAGGAGCTGCCACTGGATGGTGAGTACTGGTTCCCTGACCTCAGCACAGAGATGTGCAATCAGTCTGGTCCTACAAGCACCCATGGCCAGCCAAATCTCCTCATGGGGGAATGTGCCAACTATCTTCGAAGATGAGGCCTCAACAATCAATACACGGTACACACAGTCGAGCCACAAAAGCATAAGGCCAGATAAATCTCGAACAGACCTGCCCTGTCCACTGTCTAAGAACTTGGCTAAGGCACTTGATGATATTCAGTACCTAGAGTGTTCTGGTTTGTAGACTTCTGAGGTGCAGCAACTGTGACAATAGGAGTAGAAAATGAGGTCCAGGAAAATCAACGAGTCTCTAAAATGTAGGATGGTGTCCCTCATATGCAAGACAGGTAAAATAAAAATGGAAAAAAAAGAAGCACACACACATTCACACTCACTCGCATCAAATAGAAAGCCCATCTTTGCAGCCCACCCCTCTATAAGACTGCTACAGATGTGTGTGTGTTCCCACATTTGAGGAGGAACAGAAAACATCAAAATTGTCTACAATTAAGGAGCAGTGTACAGAACACATTATCGTAGATGTGATACTGTTTGTGGCTACGGCAAAGAGGGTTAACACTTTAAACACTGTCCAGGGAGACACCACTCTGATAATAATGATCTGGCAGCGATTTACTGACTTGGATCCTTGGAAATGGCTGAGACAGGATAGACCACATAAAGATGGGGAGGTAGACACAAAATCCCTACTGATGCAGTTGCGCAAAATACAGTGTTTCCAAGCAGTATCTTACACCTTACTGATATAATTTTTTTTTTTTGTTTTAGGGCGCAAAACTGCTATGGTCATTAGCGCCCGGTCCGTGACTTAGGAAACAGTAAAAAACCTAAAATGGAACCCAGCAGCAATGGGAACGAAAGTCATAAAGTTGGAGAAACTAAATGCAGAAGGAATGCTTAAAAATCGACTACAGGAAGGGGTTGGTTGTCCCCAAAAAAAGCTCCAAATGACTGACGTCATTTCACTGGCACTAAAACTCGAGAACGCGATCGGCTGAGTGCGTGTCATCTGCTAATATCGACGATATATCAGGCGACAGCTGTAGATGGGAGCATAACGGATTAAAATAGGGGCACTCAATTAAAAGGTGTCTTACCGTCCACAGCTGAGAGCAGTGGGGACAGAGTGGGGGACGATCACCGCTTAAAAGATGTTGATAGCTAAAAAGACAGTGCCCTATCCGGAGTCTAGTTAAATTTATCTCCTCCCAAAGACACATTCGGGAGGAAGAGGTCCAAGCACAAGGAAGAGCTTTCACGTCCCGCAATTTATTATGGGGAAGTGTCGACCAATGGGCGTGCCATAAAAGAACAACTCGACGACATAAAACTCTCCGTAGATCGGCGAAGGGAATGGATTGAATAGCTGGCCGAAGAAGAGAGACTGCAGCCTTGGCTGCAATATCGGCCGCCTCATTTCCACAGATACCAGCGTGTCCCGGGAGCCACAGGAACGCCACCGAGACGCCCCCCAGGTGGAGCAAGCGCAGACAGTCCTGAATCCAGTGGACCAGAGGGTGCACAGGGTAAAGAGCTTGGAGACTGAGGAGAGAGCTGAGAGAATCTGAGCAGATAACATACTGTATCCGCTGATGGCGGCGGATGTAGTGGACAGCCTGGAGAATAGCGTAAAGCTCTGTAGTATAAACCGAACACTGGTCGGGAAGCCGAAAGTGATTTGGGGTGTCACCAACAATATAGGCACTCCCTACATCTAACGATGTTTTCGAGCCATCGGTGCAAATAAATGTGGCTTCCATCATTTGTGCACATAGAGCAGCAAATGCCCGACGATGAACAAGTGAAGGGGTACCATCCTTGGGAAATCGACAAAGGTCACGGAGCAGGCAGATCTGGGGACAGAGCCAAGGCGGTGCTGTACCCCAACTTGTCAAGATGGTTTTAGGAAAGCGGAAGGAAAGAGAATGGAGCAGTTGACGGAAGCGGACTCCCTATGGTAGTAGGGAGGAGGGGCGGCCTTCATACCCTACATCAAAGGAGGCGTCGAAAAAAATGTCATGGCCTGGATTAGCAGGCATGGAAGACAGATGGCTAGCATAACGACTCAGAAGGACTGCTCGCCGATTAAACAGCGTAGGTTCAGCACTTTCAGCGTAAAGGCTTTCCACAGGGCTGGTGTAAAAAGCTCCAGACACTAAATGTAATCCACGGTGGTGGATAGAGTCGAGACGACGAAGAATAGACGGCCGAGCAGAGGAGTAGACTATGCTTCCATAGTCCAATTTCGAGCGCACTAAGGTGCGATAGAGTCGGAGAAGGACCACTCGGTCCGCTCCCCAGGAGGTACCATTCAGGACACGGAGGGTGTTGAGGGATCGCAGACAGCGAGCGCGAAAGATAGGAAGCGTGGGAGGACCAGCACAGTTTTCTGTCAAACATAAGACCCAAGAATTTAGCGACGTCTGAAAACGGAAGGTTGACAGGTCCTAGATGTGAGGTGGGTGGAAGAAACTCCTTACGTCGCCAAAAATTAACACAAACGGTCTTACTGGGAGAAAAACGGAAGCCGGTTTCGATGCTCCAAGAGTGGAGGCAATCGAGACATCCTTGAAGACGACGCTCTAGAAGGTTGGTCCGTTGAGAGCTGTAGTAGATCGCAAAATCGTCCACAAAGAGGGAGCCCAAGGCATCAGGAAGGAGACAATCCATAATTGGAGTTATGGCAATGGCAAACAGTACAACACTCAGCATGGAGCCCTGGGGTACCGCGTTTTCTTGGGAGAAGGTACGGGAGAGAGTAATGTTCACCCGCACGCTAAATGTGCTCTCTGCCATAAATTCGCGAAGAAAAAGGGGTAGCCGACCTCGAAAGCCACAAGAGAACAGTGTGCGGAGGATGCCTGTCCTCCAACAGGTACTGTATGCTCTCTCCAGATCAAAAAATATTGCTACTGTTTGGCGTTCCTGGAGAAAATTGTTCATGATATAAGTGGAGAGAGCAACAAGATGGTCAACTGCAGAACGATGCTTTCGGAATCCGCGTATGGCAGGTGTTAAAAGACTGCGGGATTCCAGCCTCCAAGCTAATCGGTAATTCAACATACGCTCCAAAACCTTACATACACTACTCGTGAGAGAAATGGTGCGATAGCTAGAGGGGAGATGTTTGTCCTTTCCAGGTTTCGGAACAGGAACGACGATAGCTTCCCGCCATCGTCTGGGAAAAGTACTGTCGGTCCAAATTCGATTTTAAAGGCGAAGGAGGTAACGCAGACTATGGGTTGATAAATGCAGCAACATTTGGACGTGGATACCATCGGGTCCTGGGGCGGAGGAGCGAGAAGAAGAGAGCCCATGTTGGAGTTCCTGCATGGAGAAAACAGTATTGTAGTTTTCGCGATTTTGAGAGGAGAAAGCGAAAGGTTGCACTTCCGCTGCACGTTTCTTCGAGAGAAACGCTGGCGGGTAATTTGAAGAGCTCGAAATCTCAGCAAAGCGCTGACTCAATGAGTTACAAATTGCGACAGAGTCCACTAATGTATCATGCGCGACTGTGAGCCCAGAGACCGGGGAGTAACTAGGCGCGCCTTAGAACCTTTGAAGCCGACTCCAAACTTCCGAGGAGGTGTTAAATAAGCTAATAAAGAATTTCCAGCTTGCCTTCTTGCTATCGCGAAAGACACGACGGCTTCACGCACGGAACTGCTTATAGCGGATACAGTTGGCCAAAGTAGGATGGTGGCAGAAAACGCGAACAGCACGTCTCCGCTCACGTAATGCGTCACGACATGCCTCGTTCCACCAAGTAACTGGGGGGTGCCGGGGCAATTCGGAGGTGCGTGGTATTGAACGTTCCGCAGCTGTAAGAATAATGTCTGTAATATGTGTGACCTCATCGTCGACGCTGGGAAAGTGACTGTCATCGAATGTCGCTAGAGACGAAAAAAGTGTCAAATCGGCTTGGGCAAACTTCCAGTGTCACGGGCGCATATATGTCAGCTGAGGCTGCAGTCTAAGGACACATGGAAAGTGGTCACTCTAGTGTGTATCATCAAGGGCGAACCATTCGAAGCGCCGAGCTAGCGGAACAGTACCGACCGCAAGGTCCAAATGAGAGAAATTTTGTCGTGGAGGCAGCGAAAACTATAGGGACCCCAGTGTTGAGACAAACTAGATCCACTTGGTGGAAGACGTCTAGCAATAGTGAGCCACGTGGACAAGGATGTGGAGATCCCCAAAGCGGGTGGTGGGCATTGAAGTCCCCAACCAGCAAATAGGGGGGTTGAAGCTGACTAAGAAGATGAAGGAGATCAGCTCGTGCCATTGGTGTGGACTATGGAATGTATACAGTACAAGGAGAGAACGTGTATCCAGAAAGGAAAGACGGACGGCGACAGCTTGGAAGGAAGTGTTTAAGGGGATTGACTGATAATGGAATCATGGAGAAGAATCGCAAGTCCTCCGTGGGCTGGAGTGCCTTCAACAGAGGGGACATCATATCGGATGGACTGAAAATGAGGGAGAACAAAGCGGTCATGGGGACACAGCTTTGTTTCCTGAAGACATAAGATGACCGGCGAGTAGGATCATAAGGTGATCGACAATTCATCTCGATTGGCTCGAATGCCGTGGATATTCCAGTGGATAATGAACATAGGGTGAACAGAAAATGGAGGAATGTGACCAAAGTTGCTGTCATCTCAACGACTGCTCACAGCTTGCGACCGACAGCATGGAATGGCATTCAGCCGAAGGCAGAAGATACCGATCCATAGGTTGTTCAGGAGCAGCAGCTGCCACCAGCGATGGGCTGGTTGATCGGCCGCCAGTAGTGCGCCTCGGCGACACAGAAGACGGCAGAGTGCAATTTCCGACAGGTGGTGCTGTAGATAGGACACGCCTTGGCGGAGAAGGAAATGAACTGGGATTCTTTGTAGCCTTCTTGGAATTATGATGTTTAGAAGAAGGAATAACCGATGGTTGTGAAGTTGGGGTACATAAAAAATCTTCTCGCGTAAGCTCTTTTTTTGAAGTCTTGGTGTCTGACTTTTGGGCTCGAGATTTAGCAGAACCCGATGAAGGGTGGGCCATAGAGTGGGCCGGCGAAAGTGGTGAGGTTGAACGGGCGACCTTTGCGCTGGCCGATCTGACAACCATGGTACTAAAGGTGAAGTCGCAAGTCTGTGTGGCCGCCTCCTTTGTTGGCCGAGGAAAAGGAAGGACAGTGCTGTATTTTCCTGTCTGAGGCACGGTGGGCTCTCGACTGGCGAATAATTTTCGATCAGCAAAGGTCAACACCTTTCCCTTCACTCTGATTTTCTGGATGAGCTTTTCGTCTTTAAAAACGGGGCAATCTCGAGAGGAAGCAGTGTGGTCACCCATACAGTTGATGCAGCGAGGGGATGGAGGTGGAGAAGCACCCTCATGGGCATCCTTGCCACACGTAACACATTTGGCCGGATTGGAACAGGACTGGCTGGTGTGATTGAACCGCTGACACCGATAGCAAAGCGTAGGGTTTGGGACGTAAGGGCGAATGGTAATTATCTCATAGCCTGCTTTGATTTTCGATGGCAGTTGAACGTTGTCAAATGTCAAGAAGACAGTGCAGGTTCGAATGAGGTTCATGTCAACCCTTTTCATAACTCTATGAACAGCCGTTACGCCGTGGTCAGACAGGTAGTGCTGAATTTCTTCGTCAGACAATCCTTTAAGGGAGCGTGTATAAACGACTCCACGTGATGAATTTAAAGTGCGGTGCGCTTCAACCCGGACAGGGAAGGTGTAGAGCATTGAAGTACGCAGCAATTTTTGTGCCTGGAGGGCACTGACTGTTTCTAACAACAAGGTGCCATTCCGTAATTTGGAACAAGACTTTACAGGACCTGCAATTGCGTCGACACCTTTCTGAATAATTTAAGGATTGACCGTGGAGAAGTCGTGACCTTCGTCAAACCGAGAAACAGCAAGGAACTGTGGCAACGATGGAAGAACTGACTGTGGCTGAGACTCAGTGAACTTACGCTTGTGAGCAGACATAGTGGAAGGTGAGGAAACCATTGCAGAAGATTCACCATGATTACCGGCATCTCCGATGGCGCGCTCCTCCCTTGTGGGGGTCTTCTCTGAGGGCACTCCCGCCTTAGGTGATTGTTCACACCTCAGGGCACACCTCCCGACAAACGGATGGAGGGACCAATCGGCACTTTCGGAAGGTAGCAGCTCGGGTAATCACCCATCCCTGGGCCTGGCCGTTACCAGGGGGTACGTACATGTCCTACCTGTCTACCCGGGGTGGGGAATTACACGTTAACCCATCACCGGCTACGCACAAAAATGCGTGGTTCGGCCTTCAGACAAGCACAGGGAGGAAGAAAGAGAAAGAGAAAGAAAAGAAGAGAAGTCTCAAATGCCGCAGCGGAGAAAAGGGTAAAGAGAAGAGGTAAGGAAAAGAGAAGGACAAAGGAAGGATGAAGACATAGAAGCAAGGAAGGCAGAGAATGCGGTACATTTACGAGCGTCCGTCTCCGGACGTAGGCACAAACCATCCTCCCAGACGGGGAGGAAGGGAAGGAAAGACCCAGAGGTGAGGGGGAGTGAGGGTGAAGATGGGGGATGGGGAAGGAAGCGGAAAGGGAAGGTATGCAGCCCGGAAAGGAAGGAAGGCCATATTAGCTCGGGGTCCCGTGCTTGCTACACATGTATCCACAAAAGAGTTGTGGACCCCCTGGGGGGGCCCTTACTGATATTGAAGAATATGTCAATAGAGTGATGTTTACGTAGGAAGGACTATTGAATAGCTGCCTTTAACAGTGTCAGTTGGTCCATGGTTCACCAAAATCTATGGAAGCCACAGTGAGAGAGGCTAAGGGGAACCCTGTTCTCTATAAACCAGACCATATGACATTTAAACTTTCACTCTAGTGTCTTTCCTAGACAGCTCGTTAAGGCAATACTCTGATAACTACTGGGACAGGTGTGATCCATTCCTCGTTTCAAAAGAGGTATCAAAAGTGCCTTCTCCAGGGAATTGGGGAAGTTGCCACTCTGCCATATTAGAGTAAAATATTCGATGTGGATTTCCATTGATGCTGTTGGAAAATGTTGAAGCAAACTATACCAGATTTGGTTGTGACTGGGTGCAGTTGCCCAAGTCTCAGACATTACTGATTCCAGCAGCCACATGGAGATAGTGTAGTTGTAAGGCTCGTAACTTTTGGATCTCAAGACTAATTTTCCTGTCTCTACAGATGCACTGTACTGATAAAATAACAGATCCTGGCTAGCAGTGGCAGCAGTTTTTGCAAAATGTTCTCCCAGTATCTGAGCCATATATGCAGGTGGTGTTTGGAGACACTTCTGTTTCAGTACTGCCGCTATTGGTAAGTGATTGTGTGTATGTGAAATCATATAGATGCCTTCCTATACTTTCATAGAACAAGTGGAATGATGTATAGAGTCCTGGAATGCTTGCCATGACATTTCCTTGCCCTCCTTAATTATTCATCAAGCCTCAGTTACTGCAACTTGTCAGACTATGACGTTGTCTGCTATAGGGAAGTATTTAAATTGACAATGAGCTTGTAATATCTCTTTATATTCTACTAATTATCCCTGCACAATTTTATGAGTGAATTATGTTTCCTACTTGACCATCTATATACTCTCAGAATCGATGCACAAAGTAGTACAGTACTATTGCTATTCCGCGAGCGCATCATTACTCTTTGTAACATTCTCTCTGGTGTGTGTTGAGAGGACTTCTAGGATCTTCTCCATGCTGAATAGCCACATTGAATAATTGTAATTTTGCTATCGAGATTACTGGAAGAATGAGATCTGAAATATATTGCATGCTAATCAAGAGAATATATACTGAGCATTTACATCAAAGGTGTGTAAGGAATTTAATTATATATGCATTCTCTAATCAAAATTTGCACGGATGTGTCATTTTGCTGGTAATCAGAAGGGAACTTCCGATGAATTGGAAATGAACCTGCAGTTATTAGATCCAAGAGCTCCATTATTTAATTGGATAATTAAACTCTACCAAAGCAAACTTTCCACTTGCTCTGAGGTTTCCCGACTGACTACACAATGCAAGAAAACCAAGACATTTTATTTACACAGGATTGCAGATCGCTTTGAATCATCAAGGCTGCAGACATGGAGAGTCATCGTCTGATTCTGATTAAGCAAGTAAAGCTTAATTATAACTTTCCTGAGCGACTGTGATATGGCTGCTCATGAATGAGATAATGAATAAAATACTAATAACTAACTTTCCTCCTCACCAGCAACCAGTATAAACACAATAATAATCATATTGGCGCCAGTGTGAAAGGTATCTTTCATTGTTCTATAACACACGTATTTTCTGTTTCATGGTATTCTACGAGAACGAGCTGGAACTAAGCTGCAGAGATATTCTGTGCCGACGGGGAAGTGTTGCCGACAGGAAAGGTAGCCGACAGGAAAGGTAGCCGACAGGAAAGGTAGCCGACAGGAAAGGTAGCCGACAGGAAAGGTAGCCGACAGGAAAGGTAGCCGACAGGAAAGGTAGCCGACAGGAAAGGTAGCCGACAGGAAAGGTAGCCGACAGGAAAGGTAGCCGACAGGAAAGGTAGCCGACAGGAAAGGTAGCCGACAGGAAAGGTAGCCGACAGGAAAGGTAGCCGACAGGAAAGGTAGCCGACAGGAAAGGTAGCCGACAGGAAAGGTTGCCGACAGGAAAGGTTGCCGACAGGAAAGGTTGCCGACAGGAAAGGTTGCCGACAGGAAAGGTTGCCGACAGGAAAGGTTGCCGACAGGAAAGGTTGCCGACAGGAAAGGTTGCCGACAGGAAAGGTTGCCGACAGGAAAGGTTGCCGACAGGAAAGGTTGCCGACAGGAAAGGTTGCCGACAGGAAAGGTTGCCGACAGGAAAGGTTGCCGACAGGAAAGGTTGCCGACAGGAAAGGTTGCCGACAGGAAAGGTTGCCGACAGGAAAGGTTGCCGACAGGAAAGGTTGCCGACAGGAAAGGTTGCCGACAGGAAAGGTTGCCGACAGGAAAGGTTGCCGACAGGAAAGGTTGCCGACAGGAAAGGTTGCCGACAGGAAAGGTTGCCGACAGGAAAGGTTGCCGACAGGAAAGGTTGCCGACAGGAAAGGTTGCCGACAGGAAAGGTTGCCGACAGGAAAGGTTGCCGACAGGAAAGGTTGCCGACAGGAAAGGTTGCCGACAGGAAAGGTTGCCGACAGGAAAGGTTGCCGACAGGAAAGGTTGCCGACAGGAAAGGTTCACTTCTTTGACTCGAATGAAACTGGTAACTATGTAATGTCTCTTTTTTTAAATTTTGATGTCAAATGTAAGTGCCAGGATCAACAGTGATCCTTTTGCCATGTTACTGAGGCTCAATTAAATTCACAATGTGTCTCAATTTATTTAAAAATCAATCTGCTCCAAGTTAAGTTGCCAAAGGGAAAGTTTTGTCTGTATGCATAAAACTATATACATTAGTAGTAGTCAGAATATGAAAGCAGATGCAGCAGACAAAGATCATTACTCTAATAGAATAAGACAGAATTAATGTTTAATGATCAGCTAATAATTCTTGGTCATAAAATTACAAATCTGCTAGGAAAATAACTTTAA
Organism: Schistocerca serialis cubense; assembly: GCF_023864345.2. Taxonomy (NCBI): domain Eukaryota; kingdom Metazoa; phylum Arthropoda; class Insecta; order Orthoptera; family Acrididae; genus Schistocerca; species Schistocerca serialis. The sequence continues at coordinate 1,059,019,913 of NC_064640.1, read as the reverse complement.
TTGGTCAGTGGAATGCATGTTACATTTAAATTATGTCACATATCAAGGTAGAACTTGGTCATTTCAGCTGTCTGTGGGAAAAACACACACACACACACACACACACACACACACACACACACACACACACACACACACACACACACAAATGGTTCATAGAAAATACACGTTAGCATGGATATCCTAATATATCACAGTATCACTTATTAGGACTTGCTATCTAGTAACTGGCTTCATCCATATATTTCTGTTAAGAGGTTTGTCAACTTTGTGAAGTGATCTGGTGATCTAATTGTAATTATACTCAGTGGGCAGCTTATCTCACATGTGTGAGAGACAAGTCAAGTGAAAACTGTGTCCGCATCATCTGTTTTTTTACCCCGTTCGACATATAAAATGCAGCCTATTATGTGAAATAAATGGGACTGTCTAAATTTCTTTATTCCCAAGAAATATAAACCTGGTACTCAAATACCCAGGTCAAGTTGAAACCTCATTCTGAATTACAAGCTGCTTGAAGGCAGTAACAATGGAAAGTGCTATAAACAGCATCTGGAAAACAGAAATCTTCCCATGTAACAGGCAAATAATTGGAGACAATGATACCTGGAACACACCAGGAGTTTGACATACAACACACTAACAATAGAGTAAATATGAATCTAAATGTTTATGAAGTTAGCTTCTCATTAGAATATGGAATGAACTCATTGACTGTGATATGGCTTTCAAAATGATGGAGCACAGCAACCAGTTGTCCTTTCCTTTACTAAAGCAAATCTGGATTTTAGCTAGTGCTTAGCCATTATCAATGCTAAAAGATGCAATTAGTATATAGTCAGACAATAATATAAGAATTTGCAACTTTTGGCATAACCTACATCACTAATGTACTATATTACATACCATTACTTCATAGTTTCAGTACACATCCTAGTACATCATTCCCCCTTGCTCAAGCTTCTGTCACAGTTCCTGAAAAGACTACTGTATAATGAGGGTAGGATTTGTTGAGAACGTGTCAGTTGGCTGTATGCCAGAAAGGCAAGTGTCATCAACTACCCATCTTGCTGACATTTGTCACCATCTATGAACCCTCCAGAAATAAAGGGAACCACATACCTCATTGTGATGATTAAATAAAGAAATGGTACAAAAGAAAAAATATTTAAACCAAACTGTTTCAAATAGTTTCAGCATACAGCATGTGCCTCCTAGTATTTTGTAAACTTTTTTAAATATTTTACCAAACTGATGTTACCTATGTGTTTTAAGGAATAACAAAACAATTTGCTCACAAGGAGTGAATCTGGCATTTTGTACAGCTTGTATGTTTACAATTAAATGTGGCAGTAACTTAGACAGAAATGACAATAACTTTACTTTTATTTTATTTTGTATTCTTACTAAGCAAATTTAAAGTTTTTTTAATAGAAATGATCAATGCCTTTCTGTGAATGTTATTTATTGTGTAGCTCATATACAGGAGGCCATACAGCAAACCAAGGTGTTTTCTGCAAAGCCGACCTCCTTAAAACAGTAGTCTTGTACTAACTGTAACAGAAGCCCAAATGGGGACTGAAATAGTGGGACGTGTATTGGATATATGAAATAGTGGTATGTAATCTAATGTAAAGGCAGTATAGGTTATGCAACAAGTTGTAACTTTTTATACTATCACCTGACTATGTACCTCTTGTAGTTTTGCACTGATAATGGTAGGCACTAGCTGAAACCTAGATTTATTTTAATAAAGTCTGAAAGGAAAGGACAATTGATTTCTTTGCTGAATCATTCTCAAAGTCTAAATGTTATCCAGTCAGTTCCCAAAATCACAAAGCCACATCAACAGCCACCAGCTCTAGTAAAATCAGCACATTCAGATTCTGTAAGCAGCCAACATCAGCAGCATGCAGAAATCATTTGAAAAAATGCCAAGAGAATAAATATGTAACAGAATCAAGAAGAGAAGCAAACATATTCTTCTTGAAAAAGAAAAGGACAACAACAAAGGATATATAATCTTCCAGTTATTTGAAGTCTGTTACAACTTAAATAGATAACAAATTTCTTCAGGGTGGGCCACAAAGCCTCAACAAATTTGAACTAGGTCAGTGCTCCAGATGTACATTTCAAAAAGAAGACAAGGAATGCATATTCCGCATTGGATGTTGCTCTGGAGACAAACAGAGAAACAGGCACAAGTGTATGCATTACTACCCTTGGAGTCTCAAAGAATGGAAACTTCAAAAACAACTTTTGTATGCCTTGTCTGCACCTTTTTTGCACAATAAATGTACAAAAAGTTAGAAAGGCAATAAGGACGAGAATTCATTGTTCTGGGGTATACCTGTTTTTCTATTGGTCAATATTTTTTTCCAGAGTGTCTCATATTATGAGACAACTTCTGTTTTGATCCAAACTGGCTTGTGTGGGCTTTTTTAATATTCAAATATATTAATTATCAAGCAGCATGAATTCAACAACAAAAAATGCACAATATTGTTTGTTAATTGTACAGCATTCATAGTATTTTGCACTTAGAGGTATCTCATGTTAAGGCAGCAAAATTGGAGGACATCATGCAAGTAGTTACTCGGACAGTTGGTTATTTAAGATCCCACAGTTTAATGCATTGACAATTGTCCCATTTAAACTAGAAATTTGTGGAAGATTATGGAGATTTTCGATACAAGAGAGAAGTTTGCAGCTTAGTTGCAGCAATGTACTGGAAAGAATTTCTAAATTAACTATGGCAATAAATCAGTTTTTAAAGGACAAAAGATAGCCTGACCCCAAATGGAAGATCCAGAGGGAGTTGTAGAAACGGCATTTTTAGTGAATTTTACAGAATGTACTATTGCTTTGAACACCAGCTTGCAATGTGGAAATCAAGTACTTTCTGAAATGACTGAAAAAGTTTGAGTTTTCATGAGAAAGGTTGCTCTGTGGGAAAGGAATTGTCCATCAGAGAATGCAGCATATTTCCATACATAGTCTTCTGTCCATGAAAGCAATTACATGGGGTATATTTCTCTAATTATTACAATAAAAGAGCAATTCCTCAAGCAATTTGGAGATATGTTAAATTTATCCCAATCTTTCGACTTCTTTTCAAGACCATTTGCTACTTTTTCAGATAAGAGTCCTGACAATTTTCAAATGGAATTAATAGCTGTACCATGTAATTCTTGTCTGAGACACAAGCTTTTTGAGAAGAAAATTCAGTAGAATTTATCAAACTTTCCATAATGAGAGTTTTCTCATCTTCAAAGTGAAGCTGCAAAATTATAGGTGCATAATGTCGATGCTTGGTCCATCGTATGTTTGCGAGAGATGTTTCCATCATTGGTGTGTGCCGTTACCAATGGTTGGTTCTGTCTGAATGTAGAAATTTTATGCTGGACATTAAACACATTGTAAATTAGACTTGTAATAATTAAATGCATTTTAAGTAACCTTTGAATCTACTCTGTTCAACCATCCTATTAAATCTTGCCTTCTTATTTAATAACACATGCTAGGAAATAAGAAACAAATTTAATGCATTACAGAGGATGAAATCACAGAAATGGTAAGGGAAGTATGTGGTGAGAAGGTGTGGGGAAGGGACGGGTGAGGAAGGTAGAGAATCTGTCATTTTGCCTGGACCTGCATGCACGTCAGCCACAGACACCTGCCCACATGCATGTATTCACACTTTTACATTCTTAAAACCTGTAAGTATTCATTTGTTGATACAGGGGAAGCTTATGTAGCCCAAGACAGTACGTAACCACAGCATTTAAATCTGTAAGTAACCAATCATGCTATATAGACAAAAATTTAGTTTAAATTTGTGCTTTCTGTCATAAAAACATTTGCATCTTAATTGCAGTGTAACACCAATCAAGTTACTCATATGCGAGAATTTTGTTCACAACAAAATATTATGGGCAGTTTTGTCAAAACTTGTTGGAGATTATGACATATAGTAAATAAGAATGTAAAGTTATCTGTTTAAAGTTGTAGGAAATTTGATATATTAGTAAGGTATATTACTATTTGGAACACTTCTCTTACATTTTAATAGCTATAGCTAAAAATTTAGCACAATCCCCCCCCCCCCCCCACCACCACCCCCCCCGACATTGTTAACAATTTGAACTGCACAATATTGTTGTAACGAAATATTATCATTTTTTCAATTTTTTTTTATTTTTTATTTTTTGTATTATGGAAAATGTTTCTATTGATGCAAGAAGACTTTAAATATGATAAAAGTTAATCAGAGAAGTACTGTGAAGGGGGTTACTTTGTGTCTGTAGTTATTAATTTGTGTAGTGCAACTTTGATCTTTATTTCAAATATCACACCTTATTCCTAAGGTCAGAGAAGCTACAACTTCTTTCCAGCATCCCATACCATCCAAAGACTGTTGCTTTATTTTTCTGTGCAACATTGTTTTGGATATCATAATTGCTGAGACATGTGTTCATGCTATTGGTAAAAAACTGAGGAAACGTGAACAGTCTCCTTGTGGTGTAGTATGTGCACTAAACATGAGGACATAAGCATAATATTAAAACTCCACTGGGCTACTTTGCAGCACACTGATACTTTCATGAAGTAAATGTTAGAAAATTGTCATTGTTCCTGTTTTCTGCAGTGTCAATAAAGGGAAGAAAAATCGCTAAGACAAACACACTTAAGCTAGATGGGATACTCTAAATAAAGAAGTACAGTTGATTTTCGCAAATGAGCTGCCTCCGAGGGAATTATCTGCAAAATTCATGGGAAAACTTTGCAGCTGAAGATGAAAGTGGCACGGTGCTTGACTGGAAGATCCATAGTGATTCCTAGTCAACTACCTGTATTCACAGAGGAGATACAAAATCTGTTTGTAGCCGTGGAGCTGCAAAGTTGTCGTTTGGTTTTCCAATGAGATCTTTGGATCTGTGCTGTGCATTTAATGCATACCCTGACAAATCGAGAACAGTGCCTGTGTTCAAATATGAAATTTTTCCTGTAAAGGTGTGGTCTATGTCTTTTATGAGATGTCACAAGGCCTTTTGGTCTCAACAGACCTTGAAAAAATATTATCTATGCAAGGGTTTGACAAACTAAGAATCTTTTTTTTCCTAATTTGGAAAACGAGCTATGAGGTATCCCACCAGAGAACATACAGAATTTTAACACAACAAATTTGATTGATGCTCCTGGCACCATAAGGGCAATCACTTATAGCACAACAAAGTATCCTGAACAAACAGAAAATACATCAAAATCATGTACTTCTATTGAGGTATGTGGAAATGCTGTTGGTGAATTGGCTGCTGCTTATGTTACTTATAAAGCCAATCAGTTAAGGTCCACATGGGTAGAAGGTGGACCAGAAAATTTGAGATATTACCAAATGATAAGGGTGGCCTTTGAAGACAGCTTTCATCACTTAACCTTCGAATTTTAAAGAAGCAAGAAGGCCTAAAAGCTATATTTGGTGATTCTCTAAGTTCCATATAAAACTATGTCTTAAGTCTCTGTGATGAAAACAACCAATTTGATCACACTCCTGCCAAATTTAACACCTCAATTGTAAGTGCTCAATGTATCAGTTTTTCAGACTCTAGAATCACATTGCAGATAAGATTGATAAAACAGAGAAGATGCTTCACAGTGCCTAGGGATGAATTCCCATGTCTTTTCAGAAAGCTGATGACTAACTTGGAACCAGTAATAAAGAAAAATTTGAGGTCATGATTCTGAGAGAACAGAATGTTTTCCTAGCACAGGAGCAAGGTTTTTGAGTGTCTTCCACAAGCAGTCCTTGAAAATACTTGTGCGTAATGACTGATCATGTGGGTGAGATGATATTGTGAGAATTAAATAATAGGAGGGAGGATGTAACAAAATGTTGTATGCCCAACTGTTGCAGAATATTAAATGTCCCCCTGGGATAAAGCATCAGACATGTGAACATTCAGGATGTCAACAATGCCAAGCATACAAGGGAAAAATAATCTGGAGAGAAAGGGAAACAGAATGAAATGCAATCCTCCTTTGAAGTTTCAAAACCTTCCAGTGAAATTTCTGTACTTACAGAGGCAACAGGGAATGAGAAAAATAATACTAGTGACATATTTTCTCTTCATGATTCTGATGAGAGTGTGGAACAGATTTGAACATGCCAGACACAAAATGTTTTCCTTCACAGGTGCTCTCAGACAACAGTAACACTCTGGAAACAAATGACAAAATGTTTTCCAAGATGGCCTGTTTTTGGTAGTTGTCTTCAAGACCACCCTCTTCCTTGGCAAAAGTGCGGGAGTAATAAGTGAAGGATAGATGCTGAATGACTTGGAATAATCAAAAATGTATTGGAGATGGCCAATTCATCCAGATGAAATTCTATAAAAAAAAGACAAATTTTGTATACTGTCAGTCAACTGAAGCGAACAGAAAGCCATGGCTATGATGAACAAATGACAAGTGGTATCACTGCTGAGGTGAAAAACTAGTGTTATTACTGTATAAAAAAATCATACAATACATAATATAAATTACATGTACACAACTATATATCAAACATTCACATTTTCAACTAATGTTTCGCTGGTCAACTGTGAGATTTTTTTCTTTTTTTTCTGGCCTTTAACGCTGGAAGAAGAGATGTCGCTATATTGCCCCATCTGGCAGGTCATTACTGAGATGAAAATTTCTCTATGGTAGTTAAAGATGTCAATCCAAGCAAAAAGAAACTATACAGATAGGCTGTATGTAAATTATGCAGATGTATTTTATTCATCTCATGACTTACATTTGCAATCCTTTTGGTTTGCGTACAGGAAACATGTCAATAGTTTATAAAACTGTTACAATGATTTTTACATTAAAAAGAATAGCACCATAAGGATATTTTTTGGGACGTGTAACACATCGTATCCAGCTCAAATTTCCAGTTTGTCCCACATGAATTCATCCAGTGACTAATAACACCTCAGTGTCAGTACCTCATACAGCTTTCTTTTAAGTGAATCTAAATTCATCTGCATCAACTTGTTCCCTTTTAATTTATTACAAATTTTCATTCCCATATATTAAGATCCCTGGGCAAACAATCAGAGGCAGTGGGTGGGAAGAATAAAATTTTTGTTGTTTCTAGTATCATGTGAATGGAAAAAATGCATTCCAAAGAGCTCAGCCACATTTGTGGCTGAATGCACAAGAAATATTATTTGTGACAAGATTACTGCTGTAGCTTCAGTGACAGAAGACACCTTACAATCAGTTTGGGATTAATTCAGCTGTCGGCTAGATGTTGTCCGGGCAGCCAATGGAGGACATATTGAACATTTATGATGTAATTTTTATAAACTTCTGTCTTTTCTGAGTAATTTAGTATGCAATTTGTTGGTGTTAAGCACTTCTTCCTAATAAATAATTCTATTTAAAATTGGGTCATTCTTTTTAGGACACCCCATAGTAGAAATAATAATAATAATAATAATAATAATAATAATAATAATAATAATAATTAACTTCAGTCATTAAACAGAAACTAGTGACACATACAACACAGAACAAAATTATAAATGAAGAACAAAAAGGCTGTTGCAAAGGAGCACGAGGATGTAAAGAGCAACTGATAATAGATGCAGAGGTGACATATCAAGCTAAAACTAAACAAAGGTCGCTACACTACGCATACATTGATTACCAAAAAGCTTTTGATAGTGTACCCCACTAATGGTTACTACAAATATTGGAAATATATAAAGTAGATCCTAAATTGATACAGTTCCTAAACATAGTAATGAAAAACTGGAAAACCGCACTTAATATCCAAACAAATTCAAATAATATCACATCACAGCCAATACAGATTAAGCGTGGAATATACCAAGGAGATTCATTAAGTCCTTTCTGGTTCTGCCTTGCTCTGAACCCACTATCCAACATGCTAAATAATACAAATTATGGTCACAATATTAATGGAACATACCCACACAAAATCACACATTTGCTATACATGGACGATCTAAAACTACTGGCAGCAACAAATCAACAACTCAACCAATTACTAAAGATAACAGAAGTATTTAGCAATGATATAAATATGGCTTTTGGAACAGACAAATGTAAGAAAAATAGTATAGTCAAGGGAAAACACACTAAACAAGAAGATTACATATTGGATAACCACAGCGACTGCATAGAAGCGATGGAAAAAACAGATGCCTATAAATATCTAGATTACAGACAAAATTAGGAATAGATGATAGAAATATTAAGGAAGAGCTAAAAGAAAAATATAGACAAAGACTAACAAAAATACTGAAAACAGAATTGACAGCAAGAAACAAGACAAAAGCTATAAATACCTATGCTATACCAATATTGACCTACTCATTTGGAGTAGTGAAATGGAGTAACACAGACCTAGAAGCACTCAATACACTTACACGATCACAATGCCACAAATATAGAATACATCACATACATTCAGCAACAGAAAGATTCACATTAAGCAGAAAGGAAGGAGGAAGGGGATTTATCGACATAAAAAACCTACATTAAGGATAGGTAGACAATTTAAGAAAATTCTTTCTAGAACGAGCAGAAACTAGCAAAATACACAAAGCAATCACCCACATAAATACATCGGCTACACCACTACAATTTCATAACCACCTCTACAACCCTTATATCACATAACATCAACAGATACAAAGAAAGTAAATTGGAAAAAGAAAACACTACATGGCAAGCACCCGTATCATATAACACAGCCACACATCGATCAAGACGCATCCAACACATGGCTAAGAAGAGGCAATATATACAGTGAGACAGAAGGATTCATGATTGCAATACAGGATCAAACAATAAACACCAGATATTACAGCAAGCATATTATTGAAGATCCCAATACCACAACAGATAAATGCAGACTTTGCAAACAACAAATAGAAACAGTAGATCACATCACAAGCGGATGTACAATACTAGCAAATACAGAATACCCCAGAAGACATGACAACGACGCAAAAATAATACATCAACAGCTTGCCTTACAAAATAAACTTTTAAAACAACACGTTCCTACATACAAGTATACACCACAAAATGTACTGGAGAATGATGAATACAAATTATACTGGAACAGAACCACTATAACAGATAAAACAACGCCACATAACAAACCTGACATCATACTCACCAATAAAAAGAAGAAATCAACACAACTAATTGAAATATCCATACCCAATACAGCAAATATACAGAAGAAAACAGGAGAAAAAGTTGAAAAATACATCCAACTGGCTGAGGAAGTCAAGGACAGGTGGCATCAGGATAAAGTTGACATTATACCAATTATACTTTGAACTACAGGAGTCATACCATGCAATATCCAGCAGTACATCAATGCAATACAGCTACACCCAAACTTATATATACAACTTCAGAAATCCGTAATTATTGATACATGTTCAACTACCCGAAAGTTCCTAAACGCAATGTAACATATACCGTACAGTTAAAAGGAAGTGACGCTTGATCAAGGTCCGCGTCACTTTCATTCCGAACCAGACCTAAGGTCTGAGAAAGGAAAGATAATAATAATAATAATAATAATAATAATAATAATAATAATAACAATAATAATAATATTATTATTATTATTATAGTAGTAGTAGTATTAATATCAACAAAATCAACAACAACAACAACAATAATAAACAGAAACAGGAAGAATATGGAAAATTATAAAAACAATCAGCAGAATGGTAATGTGGGACCCGCAATAACAATCTTAAGATAACCAAAACCACATCAATCACAGGAAAAGAAGCAGCTTAATAACAGATTTCATCTTGCATATGCAAACAAGAATTGTGCTCCACAGTGGCAATACCAGCCATTTAACTACCCTGCAGACCCTAGTTAGGTGAATAATAGTAATGTTGATAATGATAATCTGAGCAGAAATGGTACTGCAGACATTAACCAACCGTATGTACCATATTCCGAAAACTTCATTTGACTCTGCTGACAACAAACTATAACCAGGAAAATAAGCAGTTTTTCCACGAGATAATGTAATCAGATAGATAGATAATCTATTCGCCAAGCAGCAGCATGAGAACACACATATAAAGAAAGCTTGTACTCGTGCAAAGTTTTGGTTCCAAGGGCTCCTCCTAGCAGATGGGTTAAAGGGGAAAGGAGAAGGGAAAGGAACTGGAGAGGTTAAGGAAAAGGAGTAGAGTTAAAAAAACTCAGTAAGAAGCCAGGGTCAGGGGAGAATTAGTGGATCGGATGAGAGGCAAATACTGATTGTTAGGGACTGCACTGGACAAGATCTGAAAACCTGAGAGCTGTTGAGTTCTGAGAAACTGGTGAATCCAAATAGCATGTGTAGTGAAGCAGCCACCATGATCATGAATGTCATGTTGCAGAGCATACTCTGTGGCAGGATATTGTGTGTTGCGAGTATACACCCTCTGTCTATACCCATTCATCTTAACTGCCACTTGATGATATTCTTGACAATGTAGGAAACCAAACAGTGTTTACACAGCAACCAATATATGACATTGTTTCATAGGTGTTTCCCTTTGGTATTATATGTTTTGCCAGTTACAGGACTAGTGTGGGTAGTGGTAGGAGGATGCATAGTGAAAGTCTTGCAGTGTGGATGGCCACAGAGGTAGGAGCCATAGGGCAAGGAGATGAGTCCAGAATGACCATGGCATCCCACAAGGATATTTCAGAGCTTGGGAGGGCAACCAGAAACTATTCTAGATGCAGTGGGAAAAATCTCAGATAGAATGGATCTCATTTCGGGGTGTAATTTTAGGAAGTCATGGTCTTGTCAGAGTAGCTGATAAATACATTCAAGGCCAGGATAATACTATGTGACAAGTTATGTGACCTTCAGCTATTTTTCGGAAGGATCAATAGAACCAGAATTGGATGTGATGGCCTTGGAAATCTTCATTTGAACCAGGCTGGTGGAATACTTGTGTCCAGTCAAGGCTGAGATGTGAGCATGGTGGAGTACTGCTGTAAAGAGTCTGCATCTGAACAAATATATTTGTCTTTAATTCCAAGGCTGTATGGAAAGGAACATTTGACATGGGAAGGATAGCAACTGTCAAAGTGTAATGTCTGTCATTTGTTAGTACATTAATGTGGATAGAAGTGTGTAGCTGGACTTTGTTAAGCATGAAATGAATATCAAGTAAAGTAGCATGGTACTGAGAATAGGACCATTTGAAATTTAATTGGGAGACAGCATTTAGAGATTCTAGGAAGTTTAGCAGTTCAGTCTCACCACAATTCCAGTAGCAAACATGTCATCAATGTATGTAAACTAAACCAGGGTCTGAAGACTTATGGATTCAAGGAAATCCCCCTCCAAACAATACATGAAGGGGTTGGTGTAGAAAGGAGACATTCTTTTTTGCATCATATACCACTTTTCTTGTGAGAAATTCTCATCCACTTATTACCTCTTGTTAACAATTATCTGTTCTTGCAAGTTTTGTACGAATTTTTCCAATTTTTAGAAATTTTTTCCTTGTTCTTCCATTTTTCAATCTTTTTCCACCCTCTGCTTCTCTTTCCTTGCCAATCTCATTATTTATAACACTCCCTATATCCTACCTTGCCATGGTGAATCCCCTCATACACTCCAGGAAATGGAAAAAAGAACACATTGCCACTGGTGTGTCAGACCCACCATACTTGCTCCAGACACTGGGAGAGGGCTGTACAAGCAATGATCACACGCACGGCACAGTGGACACACCAGGAACCGTGGCGTTGGCCGTCGAATGGCGCTAGCTGCGCAGCGTTTGTGCACTGCCACCGTCAGTGTCACCGAGTTTGCCGTGGCATACGGAGCTCCATCGCAGTCTTTAACACTGGTAGCATGCCGCGACAGCGTGGACGTGAACCGTATGTGCAGTTGACGGACTTTGAGCGAGGGCGTATAGTGGGCATGCGGGAGGCCGGGTGGACGTACTGCCGTATTGCTCAACACGTGGGGCGTGAGGTCTCCACAGTACATCGATGTTGTCGCCAGTGGTCGGCGGAAGGTGCACGTGCCTGTCGACCTGGGACCGGGCCGCAGCGACGCACAGATGCACGCCAAGACCGTAGGATCCTACGCAGTGCCGTAGGGGACCGCACCACCACTTCCCAGCAAATTAGGGACACTGTTGCTCCTGGGGTATCGGCGAGGACCATTCGCAACCGTCTCCATGAAGCTGGGCTACGGTCCTGCAGACCGTTAGGCCGTCTTCCGCTCATGCCCCAACATTGTGCAGCCCGCCTCCAGTGGTGTCGCGACAGGCGTGAATGGAGGGACGAATGGAGATGTGTCGTCTTTAGCGATGAGAGTTGCTTCTGCCTTAATGCCAATGATGGTCGTATGCGTGTTTGGCGCCGTGCAGGTGAGCGCCACAATCAGGGCTGCATACGACCGAGGCACACAGGGCCAACACCCGGCATCATGGTGTGGGGAGCAATCTCCTACACTGGCCGTAGACCACTGGTGATCGTCGAGGGGACACTGAATAGTGCACGGTACATCCAAACCGTCATCGAACCCATCGTTCTACCATTCCTAGACTGGCAAAAGAACTTGCTGTTCCAACAGGACAATGCACGTCCGCATGTATCCCGTGCCACCCAACGTGCTCTAGAAGGTGTAAGTCAACTACCCTGGCCAGCAAGATCTCCGGATCTGTCCCCCATTGAGCATGTTTGGGACTGGATGAAGCGTCGTCTCACGCGGTCTGCACGTCCAGCACGAACGCTGGTCCAACTGAGGCGCCAGGTGGAAATGGCATGGCAAGCCGTTCCACAGGACTACATCCAGTATCTCTACGATCGTCTCCATGGGAGAATAGCAGCCTGCATTGCTGCGAAAGGTGGATATACACTGTACTAGTGCCGACATTGTGCATGCTCTGTTGCCTGTGTATGTGCCTGTGGTTCTGTCAGTGTGATCATGTGATGTATCTGACCCCAGGAATGTGTCAATAAAGTTTCCCCTTCCTGGGACAATGAATTCATGGTGTTCTTATTTCAATTTCCAGGAGTGTATATTACATCGCTTCTTTTCAAAATGCACTATCGTAACTAAGGTCGTAAGACCTAACATTGAAAGTCCCTGATTCTGGATGTAATCATTCTCTACACCAGCCTCTTCAAATAAAGCAACCTCTTGCACTTACCTGGCTTATCTGTGAACTGTGTGCATCATCTGCCAATTTCCACTCCACCAGATTTCTTTCCTTCTACAAAATCCTGCAGTTATCTGCCATTCATGTTTCCTTCCATGGTGTTATCTGCCAAGCCAACTTCAAACTGCAATAATATGCCAGTGTTAAACTCCAATTGCTATCCCTCCTCCTCCTAAACCACATCAGTTGTGTTCCCCCTCCTGTCCCTCTGCAGCTCGATAAACTGTGACACCATCAACCACTACTCCTCTCCTACAAACTGAGCTTGGCTAACCTCCTTAACATCTCACACACTTCATCATTGCCTCTTAGGCCTACAATAACCCAATTGTGACAACCAGTCGCAACAGTATAGTATTCTGAGTCTCTCATCTAAAGCACCCTCCCCTCCTGAATTACATTTATTAGGAAAGTGCCTAACTTTCAGCCCTAAACCTGCATTTAATCATGTTGCTATGGTGAAGAACCTGCTTTCCCTCACACGTAATGTCAATTGGAAATATCACTTTGAAACCCAGTCCTAAAACATTTCCAATAGCAAATCTATCATTGAACACTGCCTTGAACAGTTGAGACAACAGTCCCAAATCGATCCACAACCACTAACTCAAAATCATTCCTCATCAGCCTTACAAGAATTCCTCACATCCAGCATTGGTCCACAACACTTCCTGAGGTCCATACAACATGACCTTAACCTGTTCTCTGCAGAACTCCATGTTGTGTGTCCTCTAAAAGCTGATAACTCCATCATTATCCTCACAACAAAGGATCTACCACTATGGTACTTGACTGACAGGAGTATGTTACTGAAGGTCTATGCCACATGTCTGGCAACTCTACATACAGTATCTGCCATCTAAGAACCTGTCCCTGTGATTCAAAATAACCTGCAGTTCCTTGTTAAAATCTCAGGCTCCTCACAGGGACCAATATGTCAATCCATATATTTTCTTAGCCCAACCAAACCATGCACACCCACATTTTACCTCCTTCCTTAGATCCACAAAGCCAATCATCCTGGCTATCCTATACCTTCTGGCTTCAAAGCACCCACTGAACATATTTCTGAATTAGTCAATCAGTAGCTGCAACCCATAGTACAAAGGCTTTCATCCTACATTAACGACATCAACAAATCCTAGATCATCTGACATCTGTGCCCATTCCACCCCACACACACACACCTTACTTGTCACCACTAATGCCATCTTTCTCTATACAAACATCCCCATGTGCATGGTCGGTCTGCTCCTGAACATTTCCTTCGTCAGAATCCACCCGATTCCAAACCTATGACATGCTTCCTTCTCACCTTAATCAACTTTACACTTACCAGCAACTACTTCATGTCCAAGGAGAAAACATACAATCAGATTAAGGGTATGGCCATAGGAACCAGGATGTCTCCTACTTATGCTAACCTTTCATGGATAGATTGGATGGTGCCTTCCTGCAATCAGTAAGCCTCCAACCCCTGGTTTTGTTTATATACATTTATGACATATTTGCCATATGGGCTCATAGTGAGGCTGACCCGTTAAAATTCCTGGAACCTCGAAGTACCGTCTCCCAATTAAATTTCACATGTTCCTATTCCAAATCCTGTACCACTCTCCTTGATGTTGATCTGATCATCACCAATGACCAGATACAGACGTCTATCCACACTGAACTACTAACAACAGTACTTTCGTTTTGTCAGTTGCCATCCATTCCATGTCAAATGTTTCCTTCCATACAGCCTTGGCATTCAAGGCAAATATATTTATCAGATGCAGACACTTTGTACACCACCACCACCACCACCACCACCACCACCACCACCACCACCACCACCACCTCAGCCTTCACTGGATTTAATTACCCCACAAGTCTAGTTAAAAAGCAGATTTCCCAGGCCATCACATCCAATCCTGGTGCTGCTGATCCCTCAAAAAACAGCTTTGTAGCACACCACTTGTCACTCAGTATTATCCTCATCTTGGATTTATTAATCAGCCACTTTGACAAGGCCATGACTTCCTAAAATCATGCCCTGAAATGATATCCATTCTGTCAGATTTTGCCTCCTGCACCTAGAACAGCTTCTTGTCACCCTCCAAGTCTCTGTAATATCCTTGTCAGACACTATGCTCATTCTGAATCCATTTCTCTACCCTATAGCTCCTATGACTGGGACTGTCCTTGCTTCAAGACTTGCCCTATGCACCCTCCAGCCACCAACTATACTAGCCTTGTAACTGGCAAAACATTTACTATCAAATGGATAGCTACCTGTGAAACAAATCATCATATACCAGTTGTTGTGTACATACTGGCCTTTTACAATGGCATGACCAGCATCAATTTGTCAGTTATGATAAAAGGGCATAGGCAGAGGTTGTATATCAGCCCCACACAATACTGTGATGCATAGCATGCTCTACAACATCTGTTGTGATGTCAGTACACGTTTCACCACATTTGCCATTTGGATTCTTCCCCCAGACACCCGTTTGTCAGCAGACTGCGGTGGGAACTAACATTATGTCCTCAATTCTTGCCACCCACCTGACTTTAATCTACTACAGCATCCCCTCTGTTATATACAATGCACTCAGCTTTTTACTCTTATTAACTCATGCATGAGGTTTCAGCAGTAAGCTCTTTCTTGCATAAGACACTATCTTCCACCTCAAAGCTCTCAGGTTTTCAAATCTCATCTGGTTCAGTCCCAAACAACCAGTCTTTCCTTCTCATCCTGTCTGGTATGTCTCCCCTAACCCAGGGCTCTAAGTGACTTTTCTGAACTCTACCCCTTTTCCTAAACTTCTCCAGTTACTTTCCCTTCATCGCTCTCCCTTCTCTTTCAACCCTTCTACCAGAAGGACCCACTATCTCCAAACATTTGCATAAGTAAAACCTTTTTTTCTATGTGAGTTCTCCTGTCACTGCTTGGTGAGTAGATCTTTATCTACTCAATGGCAACATATACTATCAGACTATCGAAAACTCTGTTGCAGGCTGCTATACAAGCTGTGGTGAGAGACATACCTGCTAAGGTGACAAGAGGCATGGGTGATGCAGCAAGTGTTATTTCCTAAGGCATCTTTGGAAAATTTTGTCTGATGATTAACCAGCCCAATTTGTTGCAGTATTATAGTAGCTATAGGCACAGCACAAAATTTCTGATAATTAAATGGGAGATCTGTGTTCTGCTGGTGCTAAGAAATGTAGAAATGATAGGCATGTCGCTCAGAGTAAATGCATTATTCATGGACTGTCTAATAGATATTCATTTCTTGTGTGAAAAGAAGGTTATAGTAGATGCCTACATGGGGAAATGATATATCATGTTAATAAATGTAAAGCACAATCTCATCTCATCGAGGCTATGGAAAAAATTTCCAGGTGATCAAATCAGAGTTCACTGACACAGAAAATAAAAAATCATGACACCAGCATTCCAAAATACTGACTCAACTGAAAACTGAACTGCATATTAAATTGAAGTTTAGAGAATCTCAGTATTTAACGAAAATTCAGAGAAAATGTTTAGTTAATATTTCAGGGAAATGAGCTCAGGTATCTGATGAAAAAGTAGTGTCATCAGTACCATATGAACCATTCTATCTACCTTTCTGCCCATTCCTTGTTTGAAATGGACAGCTGTAGCAAAAGACGTACAGATAACACAGCTCTACAAAATAATTTTTTTTTTTCATTGCCAGGGAAGTTTGAACGAAAATGGGATATTGTTATGATACTCATTCCGAGTATATTTGTACGTTTTCCAAATTGGCTCTGGTTTTTGAGATATAGGTTATTTGTGGAAATGAGAGTTTCATGTGGATAATATCGACTGCATGGTCCATATATGGTGTAATGTATTTGCTACCTGTTTTTTAATTAGTGATATTGTACTACCTTTATTAAACAATTGTGCTCAGGGAGTGCATCTGTGTGGTTGAGGATTACATCATGCAAACATCACACTGTCAGCATGTGTTCAGTCCCGTTGTGCGGTGCGTGTGTTGAAGATATTGAGGGTTGTGCAGATTTGAATTCGGCGGTACTCGACATTCATTTGTTGACCGAGGTAATCCCCGCAACAGCCGATAGGTAGCGTTCAGTGTAAACAAGAAAAATGGTGATGGTCGAAAGTCACACACATGTGCAGTGCAGCTTCAAGGAGATAGAACCTTTTCATCGTGACGTAGCAAATAAGAGGTGAGTATTCATTTCATACAAAACAATTAATGATGTTTGTTGGATGTGATTGACATGCAAATACAAGAAAGTTCTGCATAATATGTAGTATTTGTGCAATTTTGTTTTAGGAAAACATGAGTTCTTCACGCCGTCTTTGCGTGGGCACCCCATAAAGTTTGTAAATGCTGTGTAGAGTGCTTACGGCAGTGGACAAAACGAAAAAGGAAAAGCTTAAACTTCGGAGTGCCTATGGTATGGCGAGAGCAGAAGAACCATACAGATGATTGCTATTTTTGCATTGTTAATGTGAAAGGTTTTAATAGGTTCAAAAAATGAAAGTGGGAATATCCCGATTTGGAGTCAGCAAGAAGACCGGTGGTGCACAGCAACGATGTTCCTGTACCAACCTTCACAACATTACCCACACCTGGAACAGTTTTGTCGCTGTTGTAAAATGTTTTTTGGGCAATTATAAAGCTCCCAATTACGGGGAACTGGTCAAAAACATGCTCACTAACTTTCAAAACTTAGGAGCTAACATGAGCATAAAATTTCACTTCCTTCACAGCCCCTTGGATCGATTTCCTCGTAATCTAGGTGATTTCAGTGAGGAACAAGGAGAGCAGTTCCATCAAGATATGAAAGGAATAGAGGAAAGATATAAAGGAATATGGGACAGGCATATGATGGCAGATTATTGCTGGAATCTGCAACGTGACTGTTCTGAAGAGACCTATAAAAGGAAAGCGTGCAGGAAGCGGTTCGTCATGGACGGAAAATGATATACTTATAGAGAAACTTTTCAATTATGTTTAATACGTGGACAAACGCCTATCAGGTTTTCATAGAAGCTATTTATAAAGATTATTTTCTTTTTTCATTGTAGTTTGTAGCGCTTGAGTTCAGTATTAGCAATTTTTTTCTAATTTTAAGAATAAATCATGCATTATCTCAAAAACTAGAGCCAAACTGCATAAATGGTTGCTATATTCGTCCTCAGCACCACTAACTCATCCTAAAGCCACTGAAATATCCTTGGCAAGAAAATGAGTGTTGACCAGTGTAATAATAGACTGGAAGTGATCAAACAGTCAATTTTCTAACCTCTTGTTATCTGCAGCTAGGGCTGGGAAAAGTATTAAGCTGGTATTGCCCACAAGGGAAATTAATAAAATAATCATCATAAAATAATAAAATTTCATCAACATCAAAGGGATCACATACTCCATTTCCATTATTTTAAGTGTCATACTGACAGAAACTTCTAGACAGAGCCTCCCTAAAGTAACCTGCTTTTATTTTTACAGGTCATAGCGACCACTTTAGAATGACGTCATTTACTCTCAATGTGAGTGGTGCTGTGATTACAGCAGCACTAGACTATGTATTAGGTCTGTAATTCATAAAAGAATTACTTTATATGTGGAAGATTTGTTGACTGCCATTCGGTAGTGAAAGAATAAATTTCTTGGGGCACATTATTATGCCTCAAGGTATCCTAACTGCAACAAAAATACAAACAGTTCATTACTTTCCAGTATCCCAGCCAACTTCTAGTGTAATTTCGTCCTAGGCCAACTACTAAATGCAGAACCATTACTAAACTTACTACACAAACAGATATCATAAATTTTGTCAGAAGCGTGCCAATCTGCTTTCATCAAGATCAAAGATGTGCTAGCTAATTCACAATTGTTGTACGAACTGGATATGTATCAGGATTTTTGTTTGACAACTGGTGCTTCATTCACCAGGTTGGGAGATTATCTCTTCAAAATCATACATATTTACAATAGATGATCTGTCTGTACAATACCATTTGCTAATGAGCCTACACAGCCACTGAATTAGAAGTTCTCACAATTATGTTCATTTTTAGGAAATTCCATCATTGTTTTGTTGGTAATCACACCAAATCATATTGTGATCACCAACCTTTAAGCTTTCTTCTTCATTGCACTAGGGATCTTGGAGTGGCCAAATGTGCAGGGAAAATCAATGTCTACTGCTATTTTCCTTTCCTCCAAAGGAGAGTATAATGGATTATCCATAAATGCCTAGTCTGTCAAAACGTTAAACCTTTGAACCATGGCTTCAAATATGAGCTACACCTAATCATTGCCAAGAAACCCCTACAAACCCTTGCCATTGACTTTAAATGGGCCCCTTCCCTGGGGCTGTGCAGGTGTTAAACACATTTTTGCAATATGAGAGCTATCTTCAAAATAGGTCAACTTACATATCTTGGAAAATGCCACTAGTGCAGTGACAACATTACAAATTATTAAATAATACATTCCACATGTTGGCAATCAAGAAGCAATCATTTCTGATAATGCACAACTTTACTAGTGTAAAATGGAAACAGTTCTTGCATGTCTATGATACTGAGCAGATCCAAAAATCAAGGT